>NC_060138.1:495631990-495931990 GCF_021461385.2 Schistocerca piceifrons | reverse complement strand
TTCTCCTCCAGCAGACCAGAGACTCTGGGGTGAACACCTTGCCTATTGTGCTTCAGAAGACTGACCAAAGTTTTATCGAATGATCTACAATTACAGCACATGCATTTATCAGTATAAGCTACAAAGTATAACTTAGATCCATCCTGATGCATCTTCATTGTTTGATGAAGCTTATTCTTCTTCCTCATACATTCACCAAATATCATTGTTTTCCAAGCATCATGGAGGTGGCTATCAACACAGTCATCGGCTGCATGATTACAGCTACTATACCCGATAATTTTCTCTTTCTCCAGCACAGGAATATCATCCATTGAAAACATAATACACACAGTAAACAACTATGTCTATCTTCCCATTCCAGCAGCTAGATACAGATTGAACGAAATTCCCGTCACTTTTTCCCATACGGCCATCTGGGATTACATCACTGGAGAGGTGGGGGAGGGCCAATAAATCCCTCTGGTGGTGGCATTTTGAACTCTATCAGTTTGATTCTGGACCTCATGGTGAACACATCGGACGGAGCTACTGTCTGCTACAATTCAAATTGTTTAAATAAACAATACATACAAAATAAATACTATCCAATAGCCCAGCACAGACTGAGGCCTTTCCCACCAATTTCCAGATGGGCGAGGGGACAGGAGGGGGGCAGGTAAGGGGGGATGGCAGGAGGGAGGTGGAGTTAGGTTAGTGGAGGTAGCCCAAGCGACCTATTTTTTCGCCAAATTTGAATTTCTGGCAAAGATGTTACTGTGACATTTCCACATTCATGGCCACTGTCTTGGATCCGCCATCTTGAATAAATTTGGCAACAATACAACGTGGAGTGGTGCTCTGTTAGCCATACTACTTAGAACTTCTGTCACTCCAGAACTTCCCCCATCTACTAGGCATACAAGGAACACATACACACCTTGTTTTTCAGCCTTTTAATGTGTCAATGAAATAAATTAACTTTTCTTTTCCTGGAAACTGGTACACATATTTTGGTACTGTTCTTTTCTAATTTCTTTCAGGACTATCTGTTTACAAAATGACTCTAAACTAAAAAACGCGCCACTCTCACACCAGTAATCACAGGGATTTTACCTTTCGTGTTTGTGACCAACTTCGAACTTATGGATCATCCTCGGCTAATGCGTCCTTCTCCACCTGTTTAACTGAGGTCACACTTTGTGTATCCCTATTCCCCTATTGCAGCAACAGGTACTGCACAAATACGAGAGTTTTTTTCAGTCAAAAGCAATCCATTCATCTTTGTTTACAGGGCTGACTATTGCATGAACCCAAGGCTTTCCATGGCACTGCAAAACCGTCACAATCCCCGTAGGGGTGTGTGTCATGCTGCACCTAGATCCTCCAGGTCACCTTCAATACCTTACTCTAGGTTATTAGCCAAGCTGTTACCTTCTCCTCCTACTGCAGGTACCTGATCCTCTTCATCAAAATCTCTGTACAAAGCCCCTATGTTCTCTGTCACCTGGCAAAGCTTGGCACAAGATGCCAAACTGCTTACGACCTTGCATTCTGCGACCAGCTTTTTTCCCCTAGCATTTGGCTTGTACCCCTCCCACGAGGGTGACCTAGCATCAGGGTGTTTTTTTCTTCTATCTCAGTTTTCTGCTGATCTAGACTTAAAGTGTTTCCTACAAATCTGCTGCACTCTATTTTGCATTAAAACTGGTTGAGGCACTTGTCTTACTTCATGTAAGAAGTCAACCTGATTGCCAACCAGAACCTGCAATGTGATTTCTGGAGTTTTCTCCTTTTGTTAATTACTTTTCATCTTTTCCCAGTTCCCATTTTCTCTTCCCCATTACGATCTAATTCAAAACACACCATTTCCGGTTCTGCCTGAGGGGTACAAATCTTTCTTTCTCATTCCACAATGCTCTCATTTTAACTACATAATCTACCATTCCAGGGCAAAGCCTCATATGATACTTTGTTGGCTTCTCTGCTACAGTCACCTCAATTGAATACCAACCCATATTCATGATAAGTCTCTCCTCTAGCAGTTAACTTATGACAATTTCCACATTTGATAGAGATGACTCCACTTTTACTGTAACCTAAAGAGTATTAACACGAACTTAAACAGTAACAAAGTAAGAATTAATGAAAACTTATCTTTTGCTGTTCTATGCAGCTAACACAAAAAGTGAGAATGTAAAAACTACATGGATATTTGCTTTTAGGTAGCAGAAGGCACGAAAAAAATGGAAAATAAAAAGCACAATATTTTAACAACAATCTTAAACAGAAATCATAAAAACCCACTGTAATGCAACCAATTAACTAGAGTGTACATGCAGAAGAACATGGCCAATGGATGCGCAGCCGACAAGACAAGCATGGTGACAACAGTAGTGGTGGGGGTTGCAGGCAGGGGGTTGGCGCTCTGTAGGGAAATATCGAGCACTGCAGGTGAAGTGCCGTACTGAGTTGAAGCCAACACTCATATTTTTTGCAAATATTACATGGAACTGCTCCATGCCCACACTTGTGTGATGACCATCCAAAAATATTTGCTGACAACTCGGCTTTGGTTGGTATCTAAAAAGAATTTCGCTGAAAATGCAACTAAAGCATGGATTTATTTTCGTCTGATTTGTTAACTATTTGTACTTTCAGGGCGGCGTCAAGAGGGGCGAATTTTTAGTAAAACCTACATTTTTCTTGTTGCCATCGTAAAATTTTCTGCAGAGTTTACACAATGTCATCTCACTAACACGTTGTGCAGTCGCAGCTGCAGGGCAATTCTGAAACAATTTTACTAAGTGAAGAACTAAGGGCAAGTAAGGTCAATAACTCATAAAAAGCACATCCACGGCATAAAAATAAACGTGTAATATCTTCATTTACGTTGTTGCAAAACCTGCAGTATTTCTCATTTGACCAGTTCTCGATGGCCCTTAAAAATTACATTCTTTCATCGTAAAAGTCTGTAGAATAATGTGGTAGATAATGAAATGTCATATAATAACGCCATATGGCAAACTACTGCCCTCTTTGCTTGCTATCTTTGCCAAAAGTCTCGTTTCAGTAACTCAAACAGTTTATGAGATATGAGAAATGTTATAAAGATCACAAAAGAGTTAGCTACGTAAGATCAATTTTCTCGAGACTGGTGATAGATAGAGACTTCTACCCAAGTCTAAAGAAAAATTCGATAGGTTAGTTAAACTACACAAGTAGCAACATTTTATGTAAATATTCACCAACGCAAAATGATAGCAAACCCTACTTTTCATTACACACTTTTTCGAATTTCTCAGTGACTTACTGAAATGCAAATATCACAATAACTATGACCATTAACAAAATGATGGGCACTTCATCACGAAGTTTATAAATAAAGTAATGCAAAAATGAATTGCTTTATGTAATGAATTCTGTAAAATAGTTTGATAAAGGCCGCAGGGTGTACCCTTCGATTCTGTCATCACAGCCACCCAAAAGCGAGGAAACACTGTCAGCCTCCCCAATGAACAAACGAATGAGCTCGCACAGCACTTCTAACGAAATTTTCTCACTTCGCACCGGCTACCGTATCTTACACGGACCCTAACGACTAGATGGTAGGAGGATGTTAAGACTAAAATCTAACACGCCATAGATAGATATTCACTGGGTATAAGTTTCAAACCACAGAACACACGACTGAATGAAAACTAACAAATACAATATCTTTAACAGATATATTAAACAGACATTATGAAAAGCGGTGCAATATATGAGAGTCGTCCACAAAGTAAGTTCCATTTGGTTATATGAAAAAAACGTATACAGATACAGAAAAAATATTTATTGTACAAAAATCTACAATCGTTCAACTAATTTTCTACATAGCTTCCGAAATTTTGTAAGCACTTGTAGCGTGGTTCAAGTTTTTGTATGCCTTCTTCATAGAAGGTTGCCGCCTGTGTATTCAACCATGTGGTTCTTCAGTAACAATTTCACGAATTAGTGATCGTGAGATTTGCGGAACTTCCATAGCAAGGGTACTAGGTCTAAACTTACTGTTATGTTTAATCTTCCCTTCAATTGTGTGAACCAGTTCATCAGTAATCACAGACGGGCGTCCATTTCGTTCTTCACCGTGCACTTGATCTCGTCTTTCGCTGAACAGTCTGACCCATATTCTAACCATTGAATCACTCATAGCATTTTGTCCGTAAACCTCGCAGATTTGCCGATGAATTTCCTTTGGTTTAACTTTCTTTGCTTTTAGAAAACGAATCACAGATCTGATTTCACACGCGGCGGTATTTTCAATTACGGCTGACATTATAAGGAAACACAACAAAGCACAGGTCGGCAGCAGCGATCTGAAAATGGCGTACATGTCTTCTCCTTGAGTCAGAGTAACTGCCGCACATTCTCGGAACTGCGATCGTAGCGCTGTCGCAGATAGAAATAGAAACAGAACTTACTTTCTGGACGACCCTCGTATACAAAACTACAAGCAGTATTCCGCGACTGCTGACGCTGTTGTCAGAGCACTTGGAGAGTGTGACCTCCGCCACAACTGCCAACTAACTCAGGCAGCTCCGCAAACTAGTGATACCGGCCGGGGTGGCCGAGCGGTTCTAGGCGCTACAGTCTGGAACCGCGCGACCGCTATGGTCGCAGGTTTGAATCCTGCCTCGGGCATGGATTGTGTGATGTCCTTATGTTGGCTAGGTTCAAGTAGTTCTGTGTTCATGGGGACTGATGACCTCAGAAGTTAAGTCCCATAGTGCTCAGAGCCATTTGAACCAAACTAGTGATGATATGAAAATAGAGTTAGTAACATAAATAATATTTGAGTGATTTTTATGCCTCGATACCTGATGATGGACACTACTGATTCGATACGCAGCCCCAAAAATGTTATATAATAATGCTAACGACCCTAAAATAATAGGGACTGATGACCGTAGAAGTCTGGTCCCTACAATCCCACAAACCAACCAACCAACCAACCTAAAATAATTTGCCTGGTTGCATTACATACATACAGCCCTCCACAATTATACTAAGTATGGTACTGATTATCATAATATGTGACTTGGCTCTTTTGTAGTGTCACCCTGCAGACTGGTCCAACTAGTAATGCTGTTACTAACGGATTTGCAACATTATGATGAGACAGACAGACAATATATAAAGAAAGATTTACCAGACAGTGGTAGCAGGAGGAAAGTACTGATACTGTCCACTTTGAAAAAAATCCACAACAGTTTAATTGTGAATTTGTATTAAGGATGAGATGCTGAGACTCTATGAAACCAAAGAATAGAAGATCATCAAGTCCTGTGACTGTAGTTTAATTTATTCGCTTCACAGTTTCTGCAGGCTATCTTCAATGTTATGTGCAGACAAACATGTAATTAAACTATTCCCATAAGGCCGAATCTATATCTATCTCTGGTGAATTGCAAAAGATATTTCTCTGAATACTGAAATGTCCCCAGTAACTTCTTTAACATGGCGGTTGAAAACCGTTGCTGGTTTAGCACAAAATTTCATCACTGGCTGACGCAAGTAGCCTTAAAGAAAGGAAGCAGACGGAAGATAGCAGGGCATATTTTCGCTCGGTCCTACCCGCAAATTCTGATGACACAGTAGGGATCAGTGTCCAGACCTCAGAAAGGGACAAGTCACGCTATATCTAACTTTGCCAACCACTTCCGGGGCTGTAAAACACCTGACACCATTGAAGTACTGATGCTGACTGTGGCAGGGCCTGACTACAAACCACTTCCTTGTTCAACATGACGTGAAGTGATGGCTCGGCAAAACAGTGGTAAACCACCATAAATACTGCAAATTTCAGCTACACATTGTCTGTCAGCACCTGCAGCCAGCTATGAGAGGTACTCCAAGCCAGTTGTCGACCTGAAATGGGTCATCTAGCTACTGAAACTAGATGCTGCTTTCACAAGTTGAAGAATTATTGGCTGAATCTAGCCCCGATGCCTCCAGGAGTCGAACTGGTGTGTTCCACTGGGGACTTTTACAGATTTCAGGGTGCCAACCTGGAGGTCCATGTCTTGCATCTGGGTCTTTATAGCTGTCAAGCTGCAACCTGTCTTGTGTACACGCACTCTGCTACAGCAGGCTTACTGCTATAGACCACTGACGCTGCATCTGGCTCTGGAGTCCATTATTCAAGATATTGTGTTCGAATTCTTTCCACACTGTGAGTCACTCATCTGCACTAGCTGATGTGACCGACTTCTACACAGTCTGTCATAGCAGCACGCTGCCTTGCTGCCTGGGGCCTGCGCCAGGTTGCTGACAACATACTTTCGACTCAACAGCTGCCTGCTCGACGGGTTGACACTGTGTGCTTGTCGCTACATGAAGCTGCTTACTGAACTAAGCACCTTTCCTCGAATGAGACCAGCTTGCATCTCAGTGTACCGACAGCAGCCTGCCAACACTACAAATCTATATAACTGCTGTTTCTATGACTTACAATCAGACATCCATCTGGATAAGCACAAACCTGGCACCATATTAATCAACACTCAGCGCCTTCGCAACCTGCAAGGCATACCTGACCTCACCTGCCGTCCTGTTACTCTGTTATAGTGACGTTAAAAGTGGCGAATTGCTGACTACAGGAAGTAGAAATGGCCAGATGGATTTGGGACGACGACAGCCTTTACGTACAATATGAAGAACACAGTCGGTTGACTGCAGTGACTGTTTCAGTTTCTCGTCTTTTATGTTTCTTTTCCCTCCAAAAGTAATAGCCTAACGTCTAGAATACTGGATAATTTTTAAGGTTCAGGTTGTTAAGCTGCATGAGGACACATACTTGACTCAATGCAAAGAGAACACAAGAGAGATACGCAGGTATGCAAACAGTAAGGTGCATACCATGTATTTTGTTACGTCATAGTGCACCCTCAGCCCTAGTTACAAGTGGACGGTGTGGGTATTTTACTAACCAGCGTCCTGAATCCAGATTCTGATGATTAGGTACATGTACTAGCTGTAAAACACTGAGGAGACGAAAACCACGGGATAGCAATATGCACATACATGGAGGTAGTATCGCATACACAATGTATAAAAGGGCAGTGCATTGGTGGAGCTGTCATTTATACTAGGTGATCCATGTGAAAAAGTTTCCGACATGCTTATGGCCGCACGACGTGAATTAATAGACTTTGAATGCGGAATGGTATTCGGAGCTACATGCGTGGGACTTTCAGGTTCAGAAATCGTTAGAGAATTCAATACTCTGAGCTCCACGGGCATTACTTCTCACCAAGGACAATGCAGAGGTCGACGGTCTTCTTCACTTAACGATCGAGTGCGCAGCGTTTCAGTCCAGTTGTCAGTGCTAACAGACAAGCAACATTTCGTGACACAGAAATCAATGTGGGACGTACGACGATCACATACTAGGACAGTGCGACGACGTTCGGCGTTAAGGTCTACGGCAGCAGACGACCGACGCGAGCACCTTTGCTAACAGCACGACATTGCTTTTAGCGCTTCTCCTGGGTTCGTGACCATATCGGTTGGACCCTAGGCGACTGGAAGATCATGGTCTGGTCAGATGAGTCGCGCTTTCAGTTGGTAAGAGCTGATGATTGGGTTCGAGCGTGGCGCAGACCCCACGAAGCCATTGAGCCAAGTTGTCAAGAAGGCACTGTGCAAACTGGTGATGGCTCCATAATAGTATAGGCTATGTTTACATGGAACGGAGTGGGTCCTCTGGTTCATGTGAGCCAGTCATTGACTGGAAATGGTTATGTTCAGCTACTTAGAGACCATTTGCAGCCATTCTAGACTTCATGTTCCCAAACAACAATGGACTTTTTATGGATGATGGGCCTATGCAGTTGTTCGCGATTTGTTTGAAGAACATTCGGGACAATTCGAGCGAGTGAAATGGGCACCCAGATTGCCAGACATAATTCCCATGGAACATTTACGGGACATAATAGAGAGTTCAGTTCGTGCACAAAAACCTGCACCGGCAGCTGTTTCGTAATTACGGACGCAATACATGCAGCATGGCTCATTATTTCAACAGGGGACTTCCACCAACTTCTTGAGTTCATATCACGTCAGGGTGATGGATTACGCCAGGCAAAAGGAGGTCTGACATGATGTTAGGCGGTATCCCCTGATTTTACTGATATGCTTAGCTATACTTTTATATGTTACCATTTTATTTATTTGTTTCTCCTACTATTTTTCCTGTATGGGACAGAATGTAGAACAGAGGGGCGTACCGCCAAGGGGGATGTACAGTACTTATTCGATCAGGTAGCTCAGGTAAGAGTACATAATACTGAACCGTATAAGTAGTTAGATTCTGAAAAAGAGTACATGGCTTCGTCCAGTTTGACTGCTCCCATCTTAGATTCAGATACCGTTGGATTACTTAATCCTTTTTCGATCAAGACACGCGAGGCTGTATTAGCATTTACAGGTGACCTGTTGACAGCTGCAAAGCTGGGATTTTGGACAAATGACTGTTTGTTGAAGGTGACTGATTTGCGCTTGACGGGAGAAGCGAAAAACTGTGTTATGTGGCAAGAGCACCTAATGAATGCTCAGACATTCGACGAACACAAGAAAGGGCTGTTACAACGTTATAAGAGGCAGAATAGGTACATAACCAATTACATACCGTTAAATGGGTGTCTTAAAAGCAAAATGACTCTGTTGAGAATTTTGCAGATAGGATATGGAGGATCAACTGAATATTTATCAATTGATGGATAATGACGAAAGGAAAAGAATCATCCTGCAGAAAAGCGTAACGTAGGAAATTAGACACAATCTTGAGGGGACTGCCACCTGATGTGTCAAGAAAGATCTAAAGGACGTGGCTGACTCTACTGACATAGTCACAGCACTGGATGAAAGAGATGCAGAGACGAAAGTTCGTGGTAGAAGAAACATCTTCTCTACTGATGTAAAGTGCTAACATTTTAGACATTCATGTCACACGCGAAAAGAATATCACCGATCACACTATTATAAGTGTGTGAGAGGTGGGCATGGGAGAAGGATTGCAGAAGTAAGGAGTATAATGGAAAAGGGCGGAACGCACGGAATCAACTATTAAACAGCAATGAAGGGCCTCAGTTCCGCCCGAACGGCGCTCCTAGTAGGTTTTAATGCTATGGAAAGATATGCTGAGGTAGAATGTTCCTTGATTGGCGCAGTGGTTCGCAGGGGTCGTAGATTTTTAATAGACACCAAGTGTTCTCGTGTCTGTGGCGAGTATGGACCTATTGTGGAAGAAGCAGTTAAACCTTCCATGTTAGAGGTTACGTAAAGGGGGCGATAATGACGTAGATTTGGTGTTGTTAAGTTTTCAGGATGGAGCAAAGTCATTGTGTTAAAGCGTGGAAGTTTTGTCACAGTTATGGTACTGCATGATCCTAGTGTAGTTTTCCTATATAAGCATCATGCTAAAGTTGGCAGGAACGATGTTCCATATGGGGGAGGGAGGCTACTGTCAGCTACTTGCTGCTACAATATTTTTTCTATCATGAAAGACAAGCTAATTAAGCTACGTGCAAAGTAGCTAAGGCTACATTCGAATCAGTCTCCAGTGTACTGTAAGCTGCATTGGGTGTCCAATCATCTAAAATCTATCTACAACCAGCAATGGTAGAATTCATTAACCAGCAATTAAGCACTAGCCCATGTAGTGCACCTCGTGTCATAGTGCCAAAAAGTCTCCAGATCAGACCAACAAATAGTCCGTCTGCTGTGATTACAGTTGTCTCAATAAACGTGTGATAACAGATGTACATCCAGTACCATGTATCACGGAAAACGTGGACAACTTGGGACAATATGGATATTTTGCCACAATAAATCTGAGAAGTGAGTATCACCGACTGGAAGTAGTACTGGAGGATCAACTGAAAATTGCATTTACGGATCCTTGGGGTCGTTACCAATTTTGGTAAATGCCATCTTGTTTAAAAAATTACCCTTCCATGTTTCAGTAGTTATCAGATGGAGTTTTGAGATAGTGTACGGTGTATCTTGAGGATACAATTGCATTATTGTGTTCGCACAGCATATGAAGGAGAGTGTCAATGGTCGAGAGAAGTTTTTAAAATACTGTGTGCAGTGCACCTGACCTTTAGCATAGAGAAGTTCCATTTTGCACTAAAGGAAGTGAATTACTTGAGACATGCAATCAGCCAAGATGGATTAAGAACAGAGCCAAGGTTGGTGAAGAATGGATGAAGCTTTCCAACACCTTAAATGAATAGGGAATTACAGTCTTTTTTAGATTGGCCGATTTCTAAAGGAAACATGTAATACGATTTGCAGATACAGGACACTAGATTGTAAAACCGAGTTTGGAAAAGTAAAATAATTATGAACAACTTGTGTTAATCTTTCCAGGCTACAGAAAGGAGTTGATTTTGTCATGTGATGCTAGCAACATGTTGTGGATTGTGTTTTAAGTCAGGAATTGCAAGGTAAGAAACCTCCATTCACTTACACCTCATAGCAATGGAATAAAGTCGAAAAAAGCTATTGCCCCTCCAAATAAGAGATGTTTAATATATAGTGTGACATGTTTCTGCTGCTATTCTTAAGGACAAAAACATAAGGTATTGAAAGATTACACAGCATGCAGATGGTTGAAGAATTCATCAACTAGGATTGCACAAACTGAGTGGTTTTGACTTCAAAGTAATTCACAAACCCAGCAAGAAAGATGGTAACGCGAACGCGCTTGGCAGGAAAATTGGTGTGATGCAGACACTAGGTCATAGCTTTGAAGAGTGGAAGAGAATGCAAGCAGCTGATGCAGACTACAACCGTCTGCAACACAGCTGCAGTTCCCCCTTAAGGACGAGGTGTTTTGTAGGACAAGGAGTCTTGGACCTCATGTAAAAGTGCCTGTCACGCTATAGGAAGAAGTATTAAAGGAAGTGCATGATGAGACGTTATCTGGGCACGAGAAATGTAGAACCACAAACCGAAGTGTAGTTGAGTACTACTGGTGAAGAACACGTAAACAAGATGTATATATAAACTGTATGACAATGCACAACATACATATTTTATATATCAGTGGGTGTCACTGCGTTGATTAGCAGAATCTATTAAGCCTTCTGAAATGATCGGAATGGATATTTTGTGTAGGTTTAGCCAGATACTAGTGCAGAACCGCTTTGTTCTGTCTATACAGATCACTTATCTCCTTGTGCTTCAATGATCACTATTCCAAATCAGCAGGCCGAAATGATAGAACACGCGACGTTAAATAATTGGGTGATGAAGTTCAGCATTCTAGACACAATAATCACAGATCATGTCAACAACTTTATGGCGGAACTGATGAGACAGTTATGTCACTTGTTACATATTAACCGGCTAATAGGAAGTCCATTACATTCAGAGGCTAACTGAACAACAGAATGGGTGCATCAGACGATAGAAGAGATGCTAATCTGGTTCCTGAATAGTCATCATAACGCTTACTTGCCATTTGTGGTGGCAACTTATAATTCGAAGACCCATGAGAGCACATGCCTATCACCGTATGAGGTGGAGTATGGTCAAACTATGTCTTCGTCGTTTGAGGCATTCAAGCTAAGAGCCAAGTGTAAGATAGAATGATGAACCCATACGGAAGTTCGCGAGAACCTATGTCAGCAGTTCCCTCTCAGTGCCTGTGTGGGCACACTTTACTACTGCAGGTTTACCCCTGCAGGCCAACTGACGCCCAGTCATGCACTGGAATCACTGGTTCAAGTCAGTGACCTCGAGTGATTTCTGCACAGTCGCATATGTGCACCAGACAATGCCACCAACATCTGCTGACACGGTATTTCAGTGTCTGTGTTATTCCGAATTACGATGCAAAGTTCTTTCTGACACATAAGCATTTCCAACGGAAAAGGCACTGCAGCTACTACAGCCGCCACGAAATACACGAAATGTATTCGCAGTTGCGAATATGGACAACCATCAGCCGTATAACGGAATGGCGACGGTGGGAATTTGTGCCGGACTTGGACTCAAACCCGGATATCCCGCTTATCGCGAGCGATCGCCTTACTGTCTGGTTATCTGAGCACGACTCAGGCCAGACCCAAACTTCCATATTTCGGTAAATTTATGTCTACAACCTGTATTTGTACGTCCATTATGTATATTCCTGTACACGGAAGACATTTTATTGAAAGTCACTCGTCCGGTGTCGCCGGATAAATACGATATTGCAGTGCCTGTGTTATTCCGAATTACGATGTAATGTTCCTTGAGACATGCCTGCATGTCCGAAGGAGCAGGCACTGTTGCAGCTACAGCTTTCATCAAATGCATGAACTGCATTCTTAGTTTCGAATATGGACAACCATCTGCTGTAAAATGGAATGAGGACAATGAAAATTTGTGCCGGACCACGACTTGCATCCAGATTTCCCACTTATCGAAAAGCTTTGCGATAAGCGAGAAGTCCAGGTTCGACTCTCTATCCGGCACAGATTTTCACTGTCGTCATTCTATTATATCTACATCCACATCTACATCCATACTCTGCAAGCCACCTGACGGTGTGTGGCGGAGGGTACCCTGAGTACCTCTATCGGTTCTCCCTTCTATTCCAGTCTCGTATTGTTCGTGGAAAGAAGGATTGTCGGTATGCTTCTGTGTGGGCTCTAATCTCTCTGATTTTATCCTCATGGTCTCTTCACGAGATATACGTAGGAGGGAGCAATATAGTACTTGACTCTTCGGTGAAGGTATCTTCTCGAAACTTCAACAAAAGCCCGTACCGAGCTACTACGCGTTTCTCTTGCAGAGTCTTCCACTGGAGTTTACCTATCATCTCCGTAACGCTTTCGCGATTACTAAATGATCCTGTAACGAAGCGCGCTGCTCTCCGTTAGATCTTCTCTATCTCTTCTATCAACCCTATCTGGTACGGATCCCACACAGGTGAGCAGTATTCAAGCAGTGGGCGAACAAGCGTACTGTAACCTACTTCCTTTGTTTTTGGATTGCATTTCCTTACCATTCTTCCAATGAACCTCAGTCTGGCATCTGCTTTACCGACCATCAACTTTATATGATCATCCTAATGGGTACTCCCAGATAATTTATGGAATTAACTGCTTCCAGTTGCTGACCTGCTATATTGTAGCTAAATGATAAGGGATCTATCTTTCTGTGTATTCGCAGCACATTACACTTGTCTACATTGAGATTCAATTGCCATTCCCCGCACCATGCGTCAATTCGCTGCAGATCCTTCTACATTTCAGTACAATTTTCCAATGTTACAACCTCTCGATATACCACAGCATCATCCGCAAAAAGCCTCAATGAACTTCCGATGTCATCCACAAGGTCATTTATGTATATTGTGAATAGCAACGGTCCTACGACACTCCCCTGCGGCACACCTGAAATCACTCTTACTTCGGAAGACTTCTCTCCATTGAGAATGAAATGCTACGTTCTATTATCTAGGAACTCTTCAATCCAATCACACAACTGGTCTGATAGTCCATATGATCTTACTTTGTTCATTAAACGACTGTGGGGAACTGTATCGAACGCCTTGCGGAAGTCAAGAAACACGGCATCTACCTGGGAACCCGTGTCTATGGCCCTCTGAGTCTCGTGGACGAATAGCGCGAGCTGGGTTTCACACGACCGTCTTTTTCGAAACCCATGCTGATACCTACAGAGTAGATTTCTAGTCTCCAGAAAAGTCATTATACTCGAACATAATACGTGTTCCAAAATTCTACAACTGATCGACGTTAGAGATAGGTCTACAGTTCTGCACATCTGTTCGACGTCCCTTCTTGAAAACGGGGATGACCTGTGCCCTTTTCCAATCCTTTGGAACGCTACGCTCTTCTAGAGACCTACGGTACACCGCTGCAAGAAGGGGGGCAAGTTCCTTCGCGTACTCTGTGTAAAATCTAACTGGTATCCCATCAGGTCCAGCGACCTTTCCTCTTTTGAGCGATTTTAATTGTTTCTCTATCCTTCTGTCGTCTATTTCGATATCTACCATTCTGTCATGTGTGCGACAATCTAGAGAAGGAACTACAGTGCAGTCTTCCTCTGTGAAACAGCTTTGGAAAAAGACATTTAGTATTTCGGCCTTTAGTCTGTCATCCTCTGTTTCAGTACCATTTCGGTCACGGAGTGTCTGGACATTTTGTTTTGATCCACCTACCGCTTTGACATAAGACCAAAATTTCTTAGGATTTTCTGCCAAGTCAATACATAGAACTTTACTTTCAAATTCATTGAACGCTTCTCGCATAGCCCTCCTCACACTACATTTCGCTTCGCGTAATTTTTGTTTGTCTGCAAGGCTTTGGCTATGTTTATGTTTGCTGTGAAGTTCCATTTGCTTCCGCAGCAGTTTTTTAACTCGGTTGTTGTACCACGGTGGCTCTTTTCCATCTCTTACGATTTTGCTTGGCACATACTCATCTAACGCATATTGTACAATGGTTTTAAACTTTGTCCACTGATCCTCAACGCTATCTGTACTTGAGACAAAACTTTTGTGTTGAGCCGTCAGGTACTCTGTAATCTGCTTTTTGTCACTTTTGCTAAACAGAAAAATCTTCCTACCTTTTTTTAATATTTCTATTTGCGGCTGAAATCATCGATGCAGTAACAGCTTTATGATCGCTGATTGCCTGTTCTGCGTTAACTGTTTCAAATAGTTCGGGTCTGTTGGTCACCAGAAGGTCTAGTATGTTATCGCCACAGCTGATAGTTGCCGCATTCGTAACTACGTATACACATCATGAACTTCTGGCTGAGTCTGCCACAACAGTGTGACATCCGGAGTGTGATGCTGTGCTACTCCGACCAAGTGCTGACAATGTAGCTTCGTCAGGCTGCGGCTCGACGGGATGACACCACGCTCTGGCGTCTGCACGAGGCCTCCAGCTGGGCTAAGTGCGTTTCCCCACCTGGGAACAGCCCTGACTGCTGCGTGGCAGCACTAAAGCTGCTGCATACTCGTATTTCGCTTGGAATAAACGTTTTTATGTAACTCCCGTTTCTATGGCTTACTGTCGGACTTTCATCTGGCTTCATGAACCCACTACCCCACTAATCGATACTAAACCCACCATCCTGGAACCCAGTTACGCTAGAGAAGGGTTTTCCACACAAATGATTTTACAGAGGACGGTCCAAGCTATAATTAAATGTTCCCATTGGCAGTTCCTGTTATGGCAATAGTTTAATAACTGGCATGACTGCACTTGATGATGTAATCTAGACTTCAGGAATTAATTGTGAAATGAAAAAATTGAACCAAATCGGGAGTGATTGAACAACTTCCTTTTATTTAAGTATTGTTCACATAGAATCTGCACTTTGTATAGCGAATATCAGTGGTATGAAATGGAATAAACACACTGGGAAGCTAAACACAAGATAGATTTGTTAGGAGGATTATGGTAAACTACAGTGCACATGGTAAGGAGACCACATACAAGAAGTAATACGAGCCATTCACGAATACTGCTCAAATATGTGAATTTTTATCAAATATTTCTGGTCGCAGACGTCGGGAAAAATGTGGGCCGTGCTGTAGGTATTGTAACAGAAAGATATAACTCTGCATCTGTATTCCGCAAGCCACTATACAATGTGTGATAGAGGGTACTTTTGACACCACTATAATTTCGATCAAACTCCGTTCTATACGTGAATATTATGAGGGGAGGACGGCTGTTGGTAAATAACTATACGAGCTCTAATTCATATTTTCCCGCACTGGTCATTTCGAGCGACGTCTGTGGCTTCAAATGGTTCAAATGGCTCCGAGCACTATGGAACTTAACATCTGAGGTCATCAGTCCCCTAGAACTCAGAACTACTTAAACCTAACTAACGTAAGGACATCACACACATCCATGCCCGAGGCAGGATTCGAACCTGCAACCGTAGCGAGACGTCTGTGGGAAGAAGTAATATCTTGCCCGATACTTCTCAGAAAGTTCGCCCTCGCAATTAAAACTAAACCTCTGAGCGATGCATAATTCCTCTCTAGTAGCGCCTACCACTCGAGTTCGTTGAGCATCACCGTGTTTCTCTCGCGCTTACTAAACGATCTTGTGAGGAAACGCACCGTTTTTCTTTGGATCTTCTCTGTCTCTTCCATTAATTCAAACGAGTAAAGGTCGCAAACTGTCGAGCAGTGTCTAAGTATTTTAAGCTATTTCATTCGTGGATGAACTACTGTTCCTTAAGATTCTTCCAGTTAATCTCAGCCTGACATTTGCTTTCCTTAAATTTTTCCCTTTACTTCGATCCGCTCATTTATTTCAAGGCATTTTGTGGTTGTTACTATTACTAACTAGTGGGATGGGGAAGTAATACGACAGTGCTACTGAACAACCTTTCCAACATAACAGACGTCAGCTTTCGGTGTATATCTACATGAATACTCTGCAGTTCACACTTAAGTGTCTGGCAGAGGTTTCATCGAACGACTTAACACTATTTCTCTACCATTCCACTCTCTAACAGTGTGTGGCAGAAACGAGCACTTAAATCTTTCCGTGCGAGCTATGAGTTATTTTATTACAGTGATTGTTTCTTCCGATGTAAATGGGTGTCAACAAAATATTTTCGCATTCTGAGGAGACCGCTGCAGATTGAAATTTCGTGAAAAGCTCTCACCGCAACGAAAATAGTTTTTCTTTGATTCAAAGGTTCAAATGGCTCTGCTTATTTAAGTGGACATAATTTGCATTTATTTTTGGTGGGTTTGGGTTTTGCAATATTCAGTTGCGCTATAACGACTTTGTGGTCACTTATCCCTATATCCGTCACAATGTTCTCTATTTGCTCAAGATTTTCTCAGCCATTTACACTTCTAATGGGCTCCTGAACTAACCGGTCAAAAAAATATTCAGGGAGAACATCTCATACATTTTACGACGGTATTTTAGGCCCACCATCTGAGACTGCTACACTTGTGAATAACCAGCGAAAAGAAAGAAACAGCTGTATGGAATTGTATGCTAGGAGATGTGTGGTGTAATGCTTGTGTTGTTTGGCGATGAGAGATGGGAGAGGATGAAACCTGTTGCTTGCATGCAGCCTCTTTCTCTCGAGTAGCACCAAATGAGCCACAGAGATTAATGTTCCCATCTGGAGGACGATTCACCAGCAGCTGTGTCACTTACGCTCACTCCAAAATACAGTGCGAGACATTTGTAATTTAACCAGGCTGTCTGTATCTGAGAACACTGGCGATCAGAAGCTTTATGTCACCACTTTTCTTCACTCACCCTCAAAATACTGGCAGTGAAACTCTTCCATCACCAGGATTCGAATTAACTACCTGAGTTGAGTGCCACCACACCAGTGACCTTCGGAGTGGAGATGGATTGAGTTGTGCAAGAGTGAGTGGTGTGGGGTAGATAGCCCGAGGCACATAGTAGCCAGGTGGTGTTTGTTGTGATACTAGCTGGTGGTCTGGCAGTCACATACCTCAGTCCTTTGAAGTGTCGCTGTGAGTGCGGGCACATCTGAGGCAGGCGGCGGGTCACCACCCGCTTCGAGCAGCAGTACCCTCCAGGCAGGGTTCTCCGAGAGGCGGGCGGCCACTGCACACCCAGCGGACCCGGCGCCGACCACCACGAAGTCATACTCTGGTAGCGGATGCGCTGTGTCCAGGCACTGCGATCTGACAGCAGGCACTGAGCGTGTGCCAGTGTTGCCAACAACTGTGAGAAAAGCGCGCCAGCGGTACCGCCCAGGGTGCACGTGTCTGCCTCCTGCACCCACTGCGAGGCTGGTGCGGGTGCTGTCCACTGCATCTGGATCCGTACCCGGTTGCCTGCATACCGAAACCAGGAACTCAATTACCAATTACAACTACAGATTTCTTTCCTACTTAATCCCTTGAATAGACCTTGACTTGAAAGTGTCAGCATCACGTACTGCAAGGTGTTCATTGCTCTCTGTAAGTCGACCAAAAATTTTAAACAGGACATAAATATCAGGTCACGTACAAATTTGAAGTGTTTTGAGACATTACTTATATCTGATAGTCCTAAATAATCCTGTTTTCATAAAGTTTAATAAAATAATATATGAAAATGTTTGTGCAACTTCTTAACTTTGTACACTGAGGTGACAAATTTCTTTGGACACTTGTAATATTGTGCCAGATCTCCATATTCCTGGGGTAGTGCAGCAGCTCGACGTGGCAGGGACTGACAAGTTGTTGGAAGTCCCGTGCTAAATATATTGAGCCGTGCTGCCTCTATAGACGTCCATAAATGTGGAAGTGTTGCTGGTGCAGGATCTTGTGCATGAATTGATCCCTCGGTTATGTCCCATAAATTTTCGATGGATGGCCAAATCATTCGCTCGAATGGTCCAGAATGTTCTTCAAACCAATTACAAACAATTGCGGCCCGCTGATACAGCGCATTGTCAACCAACAAAAATCCATTGTTGTTCGGGAATATGAAGTCAATGAACGGCTGCAAATGTTCTCCAGGTAGCTGAATATAACCATTTCCAGTCAGTGATTGGTTCAGTGGGACCAGAGGACACAGTCCATTCCATGTAAACACAACCCACACCATTAAGGAGCCACCGTCAGCTTGCACAGCGCCTTATTGATAACTGTGGTCCATGTTTTCCTGGAGTCTGCACCACACTCGAATCCTACCATCAGTTCTTACCAAATGAAACTGGGACCCATCCGACCAGGCCACGGTTTTCCAATCATCTAGGATCCATCCAGTATGCTCATGAGCCCATGAGAGATGTTGCAGGAATATCGTTCTGTTAGCAAAGGCACTTGCGCTGGTTGTCTGCTGCCATAGCCTATTAATGTCAAATTTCGCCACACTCTCCCAACCGATATGTTCGTCATACATCAACATTGATTTCTGCAGTCATTTCACGTAGTGTTTCTTGTGTGTTGGCACTGACAACTCTACACAAACACCGCTGCTCTCGGTCGTTAAGTGAAGGCCGTTTGTCGCTGTATTGTCAGTGGTGAGATGTAATGCCTGAAATTTGATTTTCTCGGCACACTCTTGACATTGTGGATCTCAGGATGTTGAATTGCCTAGGGATTTCCGAAATGGAATGTCCCATGCGTCTAGCTCCAACTACCATTCCGCGTTCAACGTCTTTTAATTCCTGTCGTACGGCCATAATCACGTCAGAAACTTTTTCACGTGAATCGCATGAGTAAAATTGACTGCTCTGCCAATGCACTGTCCTTTTATACCTTGTGTACGTGGTACTACCGCCATCTGCACATGTGCATATCGCTATCTTACGATTTTTGTCACCTAAGTGTATACTATCTTCTAAACATAGGCATCTCACAGTTGTAATTACTAGATGAGGTCTATGCACTGTTATTGATACTTTGATGTAATCTTATTGTGATACAGAGTCAACCTTTTTATGATACTGTTAGTTTTCTATAATATATTGTTAGTACAATGTTACGTGAATACTCTTCTCATATATTCTAGCAGCATGTTATCCAATGGTGGATAAGTGATTGTTGTTGTGGTCTTCAGTCCTGAGACTGGTTTGATGCAGCTCTCCATGCTACTCTATCCTGTGCAAGCTTCTTCATCTCCCAGTACCTACTGCAGCCTACATCCTTCTGAATCTGCTTAGTGTATTCATCTCTTGGTCGCCCCCTACGATTTTTACCCTCCACGCTGCCCTCCAATACTAAATTGGTGATCCCTTGATGCCTCAGAACATGTCCTACCAACCGATCCCTTCTTCTGGTCAAGTTGTGCCACAAACTTCTCTTCTCCCCAATCCTATTCAATACTTCCTCATTAGTTATGTGATCTACCCATCTAATCTTCAGCATTCTTCTGTAGCACCACATTTCGAAAGCTTCTATTCTCTTCTTGTCCAAGCTATTTACCGTCCATGTTTCACTTCCATACGTGGCTACACTCCATACAAATACTTTCAGAAATGACTTCCTGACACTTAAATCTATACTCGATGTTAACAAATTTCTCTTCTTCAGAAACGCTTTCCTTGCCATTACCAGTCTACATTTTATATCCTCTCTACTTCGACCATCATCAGTTATTTTGCTCCCCAAATAGCAAAACTCCTTTACTACTTTAAGTGTCTCATTTCCTAATCTAATACCCTCAACATCACCCAATGTAATTCGACTACATTGCATTATCCTCGTTTTGCTTTTGTTGATGTTCATCTTATATCCTCCCTTCAAGACACCATCCATTCCGTTCAACTGCTCTTCCAAGTCCTTTGCTGTCTCTGACAGAATTACAATGTCATCGGCGAACCTCGAAGTTTTTATTTCTTCTCCATGGATTTTAATACCTACTCCGAATTTTTCTTTTGTTTCCTTTACTGCTTGCTCAATATACAGATTGAATAACATCGGGGAGAGGCTACAACCCTGTCTTACTCCCTTCCCAACCACTGCTTCCCTTTCATGTCCCTCGACTCTTATAACTGCCACCTGGTTTCTGTACAAATTGTAAATAGCCTTTCGCTCCCTGTATTTTATCCCTGCCGTCTTTAGAATTTGAAAGAGAGTATTCCGGTCAACATTGTCAAAAGCTTTCTCCAAGTCTACAAATGCTAGAAACGTAGGTTTGTCCTTCCTTAATCTTTCTTCTAAGATAAGTCGTAAGATCAGTATTGCCTCACGTGTTCCAGTATTTCTACGGAATCCAAACTGATCTTCCCTGAGGTCGGCTTCTACTAGTTTTTCCATTCGTCTGTAAAGAATTCGTGTTAGTATTTTGCAGCTGTGGCTTATTAAACTGATTGTTCGGTAATTTTCACATCTGTCAACACCTGCTTTCTTTGGGATTGGAATTATTATATTCTTCTTGAAGTCTGAGGGTATTTCGCCTGTTTCATACATCTTGCTCACCAGATGGTAGAGTTTTGTCAGGACTGGCTCTCCCAAGGCCGTCAGTGGTTCCAATGGAATGTTGTCTACTCCAGGGGCCTTGTTTCGACTCAGGTCTTTCAGTGCTCTGTCAAACTCTTCACGCAGTATCATATCTCCCATTTCATCTTCATCTACATCCTCTTCCATTTCCATAATATTGTCCTCAAGTACATCGCCCTTGTATAGACCCTCTATGTACTCCTTCCACCTTTCTGCTTTCCCTTCTTTGCTTAGAACTGGGTTTCCATCTAAGCTCTTGATGTTCATGCAAGTGGTTCTCTTATCTCCAAAGGTCTCTTTAATTTTCCTGTAGGCAGTATCTATCTTACCCCTAGTGAGATAAGCCTCTACATCCTTACATTTGTCCTCTAGCCATCCCTGCTTAGCCATTTTGCACTTCCTGTCGATCTCATTTTTGAGACGTTTGTATTCCTTTTTGCCTGCTTCATTTTTATATTTTCTCCTTTCATCAATTAAATTCAATATTTCTTCTGTTACCCAAGGATTTCTACTAGCCCTCGTCTTTTTACCTACTTGATCCTCTGCTGCCTTCACTACTTTATCCCTCAAAGTTACCCATTCTTCTTCTACTGTATTTCTTTCCCCCATTCCTGTCAATTGTTCCCTTATGCTCTCCCTGAAACTCTGTACAATCTCTGGTTCTTTCAGTTTATCTAGGTCCCATCTCCTTAAATTCCCACCTTTTTGCAGTTTCTTCAGTTTTAGTCTACAGGACATAACCAATAGATTGTGGTCAGAGTCCACATCTGCCCCTGGAAATGTCTTACAATTTAAAACCTGGCTCCTAAATCTCTGTCTCACCATTATATAATCTATTTGATACCTTTTAGTATCTCCAGGGTTCTTCCATGTATACAACCTTCTATCATGATTCTTAAACCAAGTGTTAGCTATGATTAAGTTGTGCTCTGTGCAAAATTCTACCAGGCGGCTTCCTCTTTCATTTCTTAGCCCCAATCCATATTCACCTACTACGTTTCCTTCTCTCCCTTTTCCTACACTCGAATTCCAGTCACCCATGACTATTAAGTTTTCGTCTCCCTTCACTATCTGAATAATTTCTTTTATTTCATCACACATTTCTTCAATTTCTTCGTCATCCGCAGAGCTAGTTGGCATATAAACTTGTACTACTGTAGTAGGTGTGGGCTTCGTATCTATATTGGCCACAATAAAGTGTTCACTATGCTGTTTGTTGTAGCTTACCCGCATTCCTATTTTCCTATTCATTATTAAACCTACTCCTGCATTACCCCTATTTGACTTTGTGTTTATAACCCTGTAGTCACCTGACCAGAAGTCTTGTTCCTCCTGCCACCGAACTTCACTAATTCCCGCTATATCTAACTTTAACCTGTTCATTTCCCTTTTTAAATTTTCTAACCTACCTGCCCCATTAAGGGATCTGACATTCCACACTCCGATCCGTAGAACGCCAGTTTTCTTTCTCCTGATAACGACATCCTCTTGAGTAGTCCCCGCCCGGAGATCCGAATGGGGGACTATTTTGCCTCCAGAATATTTTACCCAAGAGGACGCCATCATCATTTAATCATACAGTAAAGCTGCATGCCCTCGGGAAAAATTACGGCCGTAGTTTCCCCTTGCTTTCAGCCGTTCGCAGTACCAGCACAGCAACGCCGTTTTGGTTATTGTTACAAGGCCAGATCAGTCAATCATCCAGACTGTTGCCCTTGCAACTACTGAAAAGGCTGCTGCCCCTCTTCAGGAACAACACGTTTGTCTGGCCTCTCAACAGATACCCCTCCGTTGTGTATCGCTGAGGCACGCAAGGCTCCCCACCAACGGCAAGGTCCACGGTTCATGGGGGGGGATAAGTGATTATAGGTGCATTTTTCTATTGTGGTATCCACTAGCTACTCAGTGATGTACTCCAATGTGCTGGCGTATCAGGATGTATTTTCTTTTTTATTACTACAGTTTATTGTTGTACTTCAATGTATAGTACATCATCATGGTTTTTCAAGACTGGTATAGCCAGGCTGACGTTACCTGGCAGCTGCTTTCATTCAAGCGGATAACCGCTAGACCTGATTTTCTGAATAGAGTACATCTCTATTTTGGTTCCTCTGATAATCCGAGTTGCTGCCCTACACCTAATGATTTTAAATACATGTGTGTATAATGCCTATAAAACTGTTGTATGAAAAGTTGCAGCCTACCTTTTATATTATTTTCTAAGTGTGTTCTTATCACATTTGATCGGGCACATATCACAAACAGCTCTTTCATGTACTATCTGTAGGTACTTCACACTAACAGCTGACAGTTTTGGAGCATATTATAAAGTTTTACGCTGTTAATTTAATTTTTCCAAGAATATGTGAATAAATTTTTTTATCCAATCCCTTATGCAAAGCGTATGATGGCGTGCTGTAGGCGTATTGTTAAGACATTCTTCTTAGCCAACTGCTGCTGACATTACTCTTTGAATGTTTGCATGACAAACGTATTTATATTCATGTGGATAATCCTGTAGGTATAAGGACAATATCTGTATGTATTCTCACTTTTAACATGTTAATTTATCTACATTTACAAACAAGGTATAAACATAATAATGTAGGCTAAGTGTTTCAGTGATTCAGTTTTGAACTGACAGCTTTTGCTCTATATTGGGATACTATTTAAATGTTTGTGGTTGTTTTCGCTTAGACTGGTAGAAACGTTTTCTGTTATATAATAACCATTCCTATGTCATTGTATTTAACGATTAGGATACTGTATTTCAAAGAACATTTAACTATCGGTGAATGGCTCACTTACGCCAGCTGTTCATCAAGTGTGTGCCGCCACCTCTCTGGGATACACTGTTGGTGCTATGGACTATTTATTTACTTTGTTTCACGTATCTGACAAGCCAATGTGGCCCCTTTGTTTTATAAGTGGTGCGTACTCTCGTTACGTTTGTGCAATCCACATACAGTAATATTACTTCCAGAAGGTATGTAGAAAATATTGTGATATCTGGGTATTGTACTGTAATTCCATGTGTATACTGGTTGTAATGTCATGCTGGTTGTCATAGTAACGTCTTTCGCCAACGTCCAATGCCCATTTCAGTAGTAGTTGCCAATGTCGTGGTGTTAACATTGGACAATGCATGGGTCGTTGGCTGTGGAGTCCCATTCTTAGGAGTAGTGCAGTGCACTGCATATTCAGATATACTCTGCCCAGCATTGAAGTCTGATGTTAGTTCTGCCACAGTTCGCCTCCTGTCCTGTTTTACCAGTTTGCCCAGCCTACAACATCCGACATTTGTAATGAAGACTGGCCACTCCACTCCACGACCTTTGGATGTGGTTTCACGATGGTTTCGCCACCTGTTGAAGACACTCACCAAGGTACTCCTCAAACATCCGAGAAGTCGTACACTTTTTGCAATGTTCGTGCCGAGCCTCTGCGCCATCTCAGTCTGCCTTGGTCAGACTCAGCTAGATCACACACCTTCCCCATTCTACACATGGACAACATGCTCACTGATTATACAAGCACTGTGTGTGTGTGTGTGTGTGTGTGTCTGACTAGCAGTCGTTCCTTTCTAGTTGATGCTGCTTTCGCCTGGATGGGTTTATATCAATAGTAGGTTGGTGATCAAAACGTTCTGGCTGATCAGTGTAGTTGGCACACTTCTATCTACTTTGTGCAGTTGCAGTGAAATGCTTATCATGTAGCACATTTCATGCCAGTATGACGTTTGTTGCTCATGGTATGGTAATTTCAATGGCCAGGAGTGTATTTAAAATCACAAATTTCATTTATGTACATGGGGACTTGAGCGTTATCACCAACAGGTGTTTCTTTGCAAACATGTAATGTACGTACAGTATATTCCACTTAAGTGCATAGGTGTAGTCCTGTGTGTGTGTGTGTGTGTGTGTGTGTGTGTGTGTGTGTGTGTGTGTGTGTGTCTAGTCGACAGATGTGGGTCTTACACTAGAATTTAATTTGTGTTGTACACCGAAGAATACTGTGTGCCATAAATTTGTTTGGAGAGATGCATTTTGACATTGTGATCAAATGCCAGAAATATGGATAACTGTAGTTTTAGTTATACAATAACCAATGTCAGTAGTAGGTCACAGTCATCTTCTGATGAAATGTTGCATCATATAGGGCTTCATATCAATGGAGGGACCAAGATGTATTTTATGGAAGTGGGAAACATTGAGCTATTACTGTGTCAGTGACAAAATGAACTTTGGTTCTGGCAACTAGTGTGGCTATTTCAATGTCTTCTATCACTTTGGGGCCGGCCGTTGTGATCGAGCGTTTCTAGGCGCTTCAGTCCGGAACCGCGCTGCTGCTACAGTCGCAGGTTCGAATCCTGCCTCGGGCATGGATGTGTGTGATGTCCTTAGGTCAGTTAGGTTTAAGTAGTTCTGAGTCTAGGGGACTGATGACCTCAGATGTTAAGTCCCATAGTTTTTAGAGCCATTTGAACCATTTTCTATCACTTTGGCATTTGAGTACCAAATAAAAATTTAGACGTACACTGCATGATTAAAAAGTGAAGCACCCAGAAGAAATGGTCAGGTGTAAAAGTGACTTTGAACATATACATTATACTGGTGGATGCATAAATGATTAGAGTTCAAATTCTCTGTCACATGTGGAATGGCCACCAGAGTGCGTCAGCACTGTTCATGTTTAGTGTTGTTACCGGGTCTGAAAAGCTATATAAGAGGCATCAACAGAGTTAGATGTTGAAAGATCAATTTGAAAGACAGGGAGATATCACGTACTTGTGTCAGACAGCATTATCTGCACAAGACACAGTTCAAAAGGAACCTCATTGTGAGACTATATCTGGCTGGTTGATCGAATCGTACAGTATTCCGATTTGTGGGACATTCAGATGTGTTAACGGTCCATACTAGATTGCAGGACAATGTGAGAACAGGCGTACTATCGACTACATCTGACCACCACAAGCGGGAATCGCCGTATTGTGCACCCAGTACATCATAAGCCCTTCACATCTTCGCTAGCCATCCGAAAGAAGTAATAGACTCCCTGCAACATTCAGTGTCATCCTGCACCATTGATCGATAATGACCAGCAGCTGCACTGGGGAATTCCTGTCTCATGCATAAGCTACCATTAGCAGCACAACACAAACAGCTGCAATTGGAATGGTGCTCTGACTGAGATGCAAGGAATGCTGATCAGTGGCGTCGAAATGTGGGATGAAAGAACATGGAGCGCCAGCAAGTGGTTTTACTGGTGGCGTCACGATGTGGGGAGCCATTGGGTATGACTTCAGGTCATGAATAATTAGCTGATGCACGTTCTAGATGAGTGTTACCGCGAGATAAGCCTTCTGGTGAGAAGATAAGGGGTATCATGTTACACCTGAGGCAGTTGTGCGAGTTATCTTCAAAGTAACCTCTATTCTTCGCTCTCTGGGGATGTCCCAGCCTCATCATGCATTTGGGCAATTGTGTATGGCACAGTCAATATCGCCCCCTCTTTTCCTAATTTCTCTATAGCCCAGTCCCTCTCCCTTACCCCTTTTATTATTAGATCAAATGGGTGAGCTTCATCATTCTTGTTCTGTACACTGAAGTGAGAGAAGCATCTGCAGCGACAGAAAAGAAAGTATTAGCATAAATTTTTAAGGTAAGACACTTTCACATAACAGTGTGTTGCTGAATAACTATAATTTTATGACACCATGGCTTCTTCTGCAAAATGGCAGAAAATGTTAGTCCATCTACTCTTCTAGGCAAACTATGTGTGAGTGGGTGTTATCCCACTTAAAACTGTAGCCAATATCACTATAATTAATGTCTTACCTTCAAGTTTCATGTCTCAATTACACAATTGGCAGCAAAGTATTGAGCATTTTCTGTAAGCACTTCACCTCCCATTGTAACTAGCTGCAATTTTAGTTGTTTTTTTCACAATTCCCGCTTTAAGCACGAGACTAAGCAGTTACCATAGTACAACAAATAAACTATGGCTATGGAGAAACACAACCCTGCACTACGAACATGTGACATTATAGTTTGTTAAAAACAATGGCATAAACAATCCACCCCCTATAGTCTCTTACATTTCCAGACCTAAGAAGCAGCGATGAAAATAAAAGGAAGTTTCAAGAGTAGGATTAAAATTCAGTGTGAAAGGATATCAACGATAAAAATCCCTGACAACATTGCCATACTCAGAGGAAACAAAGAAGGATCGCAGGACCTGCTAAACAGAATGAAGATTCCAATGAGAACGGAGTATGGATAGAGAATAGAACGAAGAAAGACGAAATTATTTAGAGGTATCAGAAAATAGTTTAGAAGTAAACTTAACATCAACATTGTGGCCCCCAAAGAGGACAAAGTTAAGGAATTCTGCTACAATGGAAGCAAAATAACCCACAACGGATGAAGCAAGAAGAGCATAAACAGCAGATCAGCACAGGCAAACAGGACGTTATGGCCAAGAGATGTCTGGTATTATCAAACATAGGCCTTAATCCGAGAAAGAAATTTCTGAGAATATATATTTAGTGCACAACACTGTATTGTAGTGAATCGTGGACTGTCAGAAAACCTGAAAAGAAACGAAGCATTTCAGATGTTGTGCTATAGCAGGATGTTAAAAATTCGGTGGTCGGGTAAGATAAGGAACGAGAAGGTTCTCCTCAGCATCGGCGAAGAAAGAAACACATGAAAATCACTTACAAGAATAAGGGGCAAGGTGATAGGACACGTGTTAGGATTTCAGGGAATAACCTCTGTGGTACTAGAGGGAACTGTAGAGAACAAAAGCTGTAGTGGAAGGAAGGGACTGGAAAGCGTCCAGCAAATAATTGAGGACATAGGGTCCACCTGCTCCTCTGAGATGCAGAGTTTAGCCCAGTACCAACCTCTGTCACCGTGGAAGAACGGGAAGTAACTTTTCAATCTATGAGGAATAATAAAGCTGCAGGCTTAGACGACCTAACACCTGAGTAAATTAATGTGTTTGGATCAATTAGAAATCACTGGATCTTGAACGTAATGAACACCTGCATTTCAAAATTGCAGAGTGGATCAAAGATAAAGTTGTGGCAGTTGCCAAGTCTGGAAAAGAAGCAACGGACCATAAACACTTCTAACCAGCTGCTCTTCTCCGCCAACTGTGTAAAGTCTTGGAAAGGACGAGTCTCAATCGCATCTCACAACATGTTGATAAAAATCTTATAAATAAACAGTCACATGTCCACCAAAGAAAGTCATGATGTGGTCAAATCATCAATAAGACTCAGTAAATAGAAGACGTTTATAAATTGCATTGCCGTGCGGTGTAGCCGCGAGGTCTCGGGCGCCTTTTCACGGCTCGCGTGGCTTCCACCCGTCGGAGGATCGAGTCCTCCGTCAGGCATAGGTGTGCATGTTGTCCTTAGCATTAGTTAGTATAAGTTGGATTAAGTAGTGCGTAAGCTTACGAACCGATGACCTCAGCAGTTTGGTCCCACAGGACCTTACCACAAATTTCCAAATTTTACAAGTTACAGAAGTAGCATTTATACATCTGTCACCAATGTATGACACCGTCAACCACAAGAAGTTTATTAGAAAGGTATATTCAATCAGAAAAGACTACTGTTTAAGGCATTTTATCCAGTGTTGCAAAACGCTTTGCTTAACAAGAAGAGCCGCTGGAGGACCTTGAAGAATGCTGTCTCTCAGGGTAGTGTACTGGCATCCCTGCTGTACAACATCTATACAAACAAACAACCAGGCAAATCCGGAACAAGAACATTTAATTATGCAGATGACACAACAACTGAAGTTCAAGTCAAAACATTTGAGGAAGTGAAGATGAAACTGACAGCAGCGCTTGAAGATCTCGGAAAGTATTACGACGATAACCACCTTAATCCAAACCCCGGAAAGATGCAAGTCTGTGCCTCTCATCTGAGAAGCCAGGAAGGCAGGAGAAAGTTAAATATTTTCTCGAGAGACCAACAAGAATGCCATTGCTACTAGAGTGCTGCAGCGCTCTGTGTTTGACCGGTCACGGCTCGCCTGTTGACGCGGGGACCGAGCCGCTCGTGTCCGGCCCCACACCACTCGGCTCGGTCACGTAGTCGCCCCATGTCTCATGTCCGGATTCCGGACACGCGGATAACCGAGCATGACTGGTCACCGCTGAGGTCTCACTTCGCTCCGCCCCGGCTCGCTGCACTGTACTGTACTGTACAAATCCAAGGCCTATCTCTCTCTCTCTCTCTCTCTCTCTCTCTCTCTCTCTCACACACACACACACACACACACACATATATATATATATATATATATATATATATATATATATATATATATATATATATATATATAAAACACACAATGTATTTATCTCTGTCTCTTTCTCTCTTTTAATAGAAAAGTAACGTTTAGTAGAACGGGTACGTGACACAGCTAAATTGGAAAGTAAAACGATATTTCAGTACAATCGCGGATAGAAGACGAGTCTCATTTCCAAACAGAAGATTTATTTTTCCTTTCATTAACAAGAAACATTAAATAAGTGCTTTCCCTGTAATCTAGAAGACAACGATCTTCATGAAGAAAGCGTATAAAGAACATTAAACATTTACAAACGTAACTTGTCATACTTTTCACTTGTTTGCAACAGAAACAAAATTATAATTATTGTTGATCAGCAGTAAATCACTAAAGCGTTCCGGATTTTACCGGCTGCGGCGATTTGTTAGTAACATGCCGGCTTTACTAAAGCATCTTTCACTAAGTGCGCGTGTTGCTGGGATACATAAAATACGTCTTGCAACTGCAGCCAGGCCTGGCAGATATGTTTCATGTCTGCTCCACCCCTTAAGATGTCATCCTCATCTTCGAGGTGCATTAAAATGTAGAGATCTACTTCATCTGCTGCGGATGATCTGTTGTTCCTCCATTCCTTGAAACGATCTCTCTTTCTGGGTGGTGATGACACAGTACTTGAAGGATGTATGACAATAAACAAAAGAGACAAGTACTACAGAACTGATGTGGAAATCATCGAAACGTCCCTGTGAAAACGAGATGTTTTACGTTAATGAAATATTATACAAATTATAGCATTCCCATTGCTCTGTAATACACTATCCACCAACTATGCAAAAACGATTCTGTTAATGATTGCATGTTGTACCTGCGTAAGTAGCATACATTCGTCGCACATTGCTAAGAATTTCCTGCTTTTCATTTATTTCAAGCATATTAAGATCACGGAAAGACGGCCAAAGAAACGAAGCAATTTTATCTCTGGAAGTGATCATAATAATCTGACAAACGAAAGTCAAGGCTCGATTTTTAATCCTTTGTACCTCCTGTTGAAAAATACATATCTGTTAGTACACATCTATTACGGTAGATAATTATAAATCTATCATGTATCACAATGAAACAGTGCTTTTAACTGCAGTAATTACTCACCTGACAGACAATGTCATAGACACTGCAAATTTGTTGCAGTTTGTGAAACCAAAGAAGAAATAACTGGACTGTCGGTTCTTTTTCGCCTTCTAATTCATCTGTAGCCTCTTTAAATGGTCTCAGAAATTACGCAATTTTTCAATCTCTAAGCGCCGTCAGCAAAGCAGCAACTTCGTTCTACTGAGTGTGTAAGGATTCCAACATAGTGTACAAGCTGTTCCAGAGTGTACAGACCCCTTGTTTCAACGATGATTTCAAAGACGAGCAGAGGCCACTTTTCTTAATGTACCTTACGATGCATTTTACAGTATTTATTGTTGATGCGATGTTCGGGGCATGATTTAACAAGAGGTTATCTTCATCGAAAATGTGGCTAAGTGCTGTGTTTATACAGTGAGCAGCACAAGGAATCCTTTAGTGATTTTCCAAAGCCTTAATCACATTGGCACCCTGGTTGGATGTTTTATTACTGCCGGTATCCCTGAAGGCGGTGTATCTTTGTGAGGTTTCTTGCAACTGTGTTTCTTTAAATGAGTGGTTCCCGACTAGAAACACAATACTGTGGAGCAGTTTAGGCACGATACGTACCCAGTAGACGCACTGTTTTCGTCTACAACCAACAGAAATGTACTCCATACTTGGCTTTTTAGACCTTCCCGTTTCTTCAATGTGTGAACATTGGTTTCAATCTTACGTCCCACTGCACTGGTTCCTCGCGCTGCATGATTCCATAGAGACACACACCACAAATGAGAAGCCCGTACTGGCTGCAATGTCACACGGATAATGACACGTGTAATATGTTTGAAGTTACGTGCTACGTATTCGGTCACGGCTTCTATGCTCGGTCACACGAACTAGTGCGGGCAGCCTATCCAGTTAGGGTGTGCTAGCCCCACCTCGTATTTTGTGCTCGCTTACTCGGTCATGCAGGACTCTAATTGCTACACTCCAAAATACGTGGGAGTAAAGTTGGATCGTAGTCTCACATTCAGAGTTCATTGCCAAAAAACAAAGTTAGAAGTATCTACCAGAACAACATCATCTGTAAACTTACTGGCAGCACCTGAGGCTCGGAGTGAAATATGCTCCGTACATCGACGCAATGCTTCCCTGCAGCGGAATATGCAGCACAAGTTTGGCAAAATTTCACTCATGTCAAACGCTGGATACGACGTCGAAGGAGACTGGATGCATTGTGGTTGGCTGCGTAGGACCAACTCCTATCACCAACATTTGTCAAATTATGGTTACAGCGCCACCTGGCATCTCCAGAAGGACAGTCGCAGATATGGAGAAGAAGAAAGAAAAAATCGATCCCAAGAAACGTCTTTTTGGGCACGAATTATAAAAACCTAGGTTGTGGTCAAAGGAGCTTGATGCGCACAACATTAGCAATTCCATCAGCACCCGGAACTAGCCAGACAGAACTGTGATGAAATTCATTCACCAAACTGGTTGCGGAGAACATCACAGAGGAACCTGATGCCGGCTTTCGTCTGCAGCTCGTGACATGGAAGGTACTGAACCAACTGAGGACAAGGATGTTCCAATGGAAGCGAACCTCTTAAAATGGGGCCTGGGAATGTGCTGACCTGTATGACCCGCAACATCTCATCGTCTGCAGAAACGTGCTCGATTCTTGTACCAGAGAAGACCTATATGCAATAAGTGATGCCGTCAAGACTGCGGAGTTCTGGAGTTTACAAACTGGTTCAAATGGCTCTGAGCACTATACGATTTAACTTCTGAGGTCATCAGTCGCCTAGAACTTAGAACTAATTAAACCTAACTAACCTAAGGACATCACACACATCCGTGCCCGAGGCGGGATTCGAACCTGCGACCGTAGCGGTCGCTCGGCTCCAGACTGTAGCGCCTAGAACCGCACGGCCCCTCCGGCCGTCCTGGAGTTTACAGTCCCTGAACAGAAAATCAGCAGAGCCAGGAAGAGTTTTGTCCTGAACACGTAAATTAAATAAATAAATGAAATAGCTGAATAAATTACAAACATTTCGGATTAACTTTACTTCTTCAAACGGAACTACAGTAATTTCTGTTGATGTATCGTAGTTCTGAAAGAGATAAGTTCCGTAGTATTTTACTGTAGAAAACCAGATTACTAGTTTCACAGTAATTACAGTATTCATGGGTGAACTTAGGATTTTCCTGTCCTCCACATGAAACGAATTGCTGTCTTATTTGGAAGTATATTTCATACTCAAATAAGGAACTGCCTCTTGTCGCATTGGAGGAAGTGTACTGTCACCCCGCGGCGTTACTGGTATAAAACGGACGCAGAGGAGATGTAGCTTTCATCTTGTCTTTATGGTTCACGTGTGTCGAGTATTGCTAGTCTGAAAAAAGTAAATGTGTTTCGCAAATTAATAGAAACGATATGTGCTAAATCATTAGGGAGAATGTAGAATAAACATAATGACAACAGATTAGTTGTACACAACAAGGCTTACAGACGGTGTCCAACAAGAATGACAAGAAAGGGAATGCGCAAAAATTAATTGGAAGCTGATTGCAAGAGGTTGAGAAGCAGGCCTGCAACGGGAGAAGCGAATGGTAAAGGTGTTCTGGCAGATGTTGCTCATGTTAGCTACACAGCAATTACAAAATAATAATAATAATAAAGCGACCGCATGGCTTTATTGGCTGGGAGACCACATTTGAGGTGTTTCGGTCTCCAGGTGCCACGTCTTTCTCACACAGATCACTTCGACGAATTGCTCGTCGGATGGAGATAAAGTGAATGATGAGGAGAAACCCCCGCGGCCGCTCCCCCTCCCTCCCACACTCATTATCACTCTCTCTCTCTCTCTGTCGGAGATTTTCTCCGCTCAAGGACTGGGTGTTATGTTGTCCTAATCATCATCATTTCATCCCCATCAACGCACAAGTCGCCGAAGTGGCGTCAAATCGAAAGACTTGCACCCTGCGAACGGTCTACCCGACGGGAGGCCCTAGGCACACGACATTTACATTTTTAGTCCCGAGTAAAGAGAAAATATCCGACTCGGCCAGGAGTAATTCTGCGATGTAAATGTTAACTTGACATTATACTCATGATACGAAGTTATTATGTAACAACCTTTATACCTCAACTAGCTGACAAACCCGGCATTACTCGGTGCTTACACTGGTGTCCAAAATTAAAGCGACAAACGGAAATTTTGCAAGGTTGTTTTTATTTTGCCACAAATCAATATAAATAGGTGAAAGTAAAGTAGAAACAATGCAAAGAATTCCGAACGTAATCAACGGCAACATGCATAACAGTAGACAAAAATGTTCGTTTTTTCCAATTTAACCGATTTGCACACACATTCCGACAACTAGTTAATTTGCTCAGTATGGGGTGTGATCCCCTATGGCAGCAATACAGGTCTAACAACAGTGGGTAATGCTGTGAATGATGTCATCAGTCTCATGTTGGGGCAATAACGCTCATGCTTCCTGCAGAGCTGCTTGCAGTCTACTAGAGTGGTTGGTAGATGCTGACGTGATTCAAGCCGTCTCCCTAGTGCATCCCAGATATTCTCTATGGAATTCAAATCGGGAGAGCGAGCAGGTTATGCCATGCGTGCAATATCTTCCGTTTCCAAGAAAACATCAACCATGGGTGCTCTATGAGGTCGAGCATTATCGTCCGTCAGTACGAAGCCTGGGCCCACAGCACCTGACAACAACCGCAAATGAGGTTCTAAGATCTCGTCACGATACCTGACACCAGTTAAACCTTGTCGATTCACCAGTACAATATCATCAATAGGGGTTTGAGTGGTAAACATAATCCCTACCCACATCGTTAGGGATCCTCCTCGATATCGGCCTCTTTCCGCTATGTCTGGGTCCCGAAATCGTGTTCCACGTTCCCTCCAGATGCGAATACATCGAGAATCACTCTCCAGACTAAATCTGGACTCATCTGTGAAAAAAAAAAAAATGTGGCATGTTGACGGCTCCACTCTAGACGTTTCCTTCTGTGAAGACGCGTCAGAGGTAGACATACAATGGATCTCCGACAATAAAGGCCACTCTGCAAAAGCCTTCTGCACACCGTTTGTCTCGATACAACACGTCCAGTGTATTCTACGAAGTCACATGCCAGTTGCTGTGCAGTACTAATGCAGCACCGTAGTGCCCTTACAGCCAAATGACGGTCCTCTCTTCTGAAGTCACATGTCGTCGGCCCTGCCCTGGTCTTCGGGATACAGTTTCGGTCCCTATAAATTATCGCCACTTCGATAAATAACAGGACGGTTGACACTAAGCCATCGGGCCACATCAGTTTCCGACCATCCTGCTTCCATTCTTTATATGGCCCTCCACCGCAAAGAGTCTGGTACACAGCTTCTCTGTGCATACTGCACCGTCTGTGATTGTGTAGGCACTACCTCGTCTCATAGGTGAGATTAGATTAGTTTATCGTTCCATAGATCCGTGCTGAGGAGATCCTCATGGATGTGGAACATGTCAATTTGTTTTTTTTAAGCTGAAATAACAATACTCATAGTATAAATATATATAATACATCATTTGTTTCTATTAAACAATTCGTCAATGGAGTAGAAGGAGTTGGCCACTAGTAAGTCTTTCAGGCTCCTTTTAAACTGATCTTTATTTGTAAATAAATTTTTTATGTTTGCTGACAAATTATTGAAGATAAGTGTTCCTGAGTAGTGGACCCCTTTTCAAACTAAAGTAAGTGCTTTTAAGTCCTTGTACAGATCATTTTTTTTCCTGGTGTCCTATGTATGAACTGAGCTGTTTGTTGGAAAAAAGAGATATATTATTTAGGACAAATTTCATTAAGGAGTAAATATACTGAGAGGAAGTAGTTAGTATACCCAGTTCTTTGAGAAGGTTTCTACAGGACGTCCGTGAATTTATTCCACAAATAATACGTATTACACGCTTTTGGACTCTGAAAACTTTTGTTTGACTTGAAGAGTTAGCCCAAAATATTATACCATATGCTATTATGGAATGAAAGTAGGCAAAGTATGCAAGCTTTTTCATTTTTATGTCGCCTATGTCTGCTAACACTCGAATTGCAAATACAGATTTGTTGAGGCATTTCTGCAGTTCTGTGGTGTGCTCCTCCCAACTGAATTTATTATCAAGTTGTAATCCCAGGAATTTAAGACTGTCAACCTCTTCTATCTGCTCTTCTTCATACTTTATGCACATGCTGGGTGGAAACCTCTAACGAGTTCTGAACTGCATATAGTGAGTCTTTTCAAAGTTTAATGTCAGTGAGTTGGCTTTAAACCATTTATTAATATTCATGAAAATATCATTAGCAGATATTTCTAGAACTACACTTAGCATACTATTTATTGCAATATTTGTGTCATCTGCAAACAAAACAAACTCTGCTTCTGGCAGTGTAACTGATGAGAGATCATTAATGTACACAAGAAAAAGCAATGGCCCTAAGATGTATCCTTGTGGGACACCAGATGTAATTTCTTCCCATTCTGATGATGACTGTTGACTTAATTCACTAGTCCCTTGCTCTGACACCCTTTGTTTCCTGTTAGCGAGGTATGACTTGAACCATTTTGCAGGACTGCCCATGACACCATAGAATTCTAATTTATTTAAGAGGATGTTGTGGTTCACACAATCGAATGACTTTGACAAATCACAGAAAATACCTGCTGCTTGTAACTTTTTATTTACTGAATTAAGTACATTTTCACTGTAGGTGTAAATAGCTTTCTCGATATCAGAACCGGTCAGAAATCCAAACTGTGTTCTTGATAATATGTTATTTGTGGTTAGAAGGTTGAGAAGCTGCCTGTACATAACTTTTTCTAAAATTTTTGAGAATGCTGGCAAAAGTGAAATCAGTCTGTAGTTTGATGGTATCTCTTTATCCCCTTTCTTGAATAGAGGCTTAACATCTGCATATTTTAGCCAGCCAGGAAATGTCCCAGTTATAATTGACTGGTTACACAAGTAACTTAGAATTGTACCAAACTCACAAGAACATGCCTTACTTAACTTTGTTGATATTTCATCGTAGCCACTAGAATGCTTTGTTTTTAAAGATTTTATTAAGGAAGTTATTTCTTTTGGTGAAGTGAGTGACATATTCATGTACCTGCAGCTATTTGTAAAGGCTAGTTTCAGATATTCAAGGGCATTATTTACTGATCCTGACAATCCCATTCTATCAGTAACGGATATAAAGTACTTGTTAAATACATTTACCACACTATGCCCATCGGTTACTAATGTGTCATCTACCCTTATTGCTATTTGCTCCTGTTCCTTTCTCGTTCTACCAGTCTCCTCTTTGACTATATCCCATATTGTTTTTATTTTATTCCCTGACATTGCTATCTTCTTCTCGTAGTGCATGTGTTTAGATGTCTGAATTACTTTTTTTAATATTTTACAGTATTCCTTGTATTTAGCTAAATCATCAGCATTGGAGCTATTCTTGGTCGACAGATACATTTTCCTTTTTGTCTTACAGGAAATCTTTATTCCTTGTGCAATCCACGGTTTTATTATAGGCTTCTGTTTAATTTGAGTAACATTTAGAGGAAAACAGTTTTCAAATATGGTACTGACATTGTTCATGAATGTATTATATTTTTCATTCATGTCATGAGCACTATAAACATCTTTACAGTTCATATCTTTGAGCAGTTATCTAAAACACTCAATGTTTGGTTGACTGACTACTCTCCTGCACTCAGATTTAGCAGTCTTGATAATCTGCTTAGAATTTACATCTAAAACAAGGAGCTGCATGTCATGATCTGATAGTCCATTTCTAACAGGTTTTATTATATGATTTTGTTCGTTTGATTTGTCTATAAAAATGTTATCAATGGCTGTCCTTGAGGATTTAGTGATCCTAGTTGGAAAGTTTACAGTGTGAGTTAGATTGAAAGACAACATTACTAACCGCAGTAAATGTTTACTGGAAGATTGCATTAGAACATCTGTATTAAAGTCACCAGCAATCAAAATTTCTTTGTTTCTTCCTGTAAAATAACCCAAAAGAGCTTCTAGACGATTTAGGAATAGATTGTAATTTCCTGCAGGTACTCGGTAAACAGTTACTATGATATAGGATCTGCTATGGAACTCTACTTCTGTTGCACATGCTTCTAGATGTTGCTCTAAACAGAATTTATTAATATCAATGTTCTTGAATTTAATGCAGTTTTTAATAAATGTGGCAACTCCTCCTCCATCCATATCTACTCTGCAGAAGTAGGAAGCTAGCTTAAATCCTGAAATGTCTAGCATATCTATACCAGTGGTCACTTGATGTTCAGAGAGGCAGGTTATGTCAATTTGGTTAGATGAATTCATTTCATCGATACAAATGAGTAGTTCATCAACTTTATTTCCGAGTCCCGGAATGTTCTGATGTAATAAAGATAACTGATACTGCATACTAATGGATAACTGATACTGCATACTAATGCCCTGATGCCATCGTTGGCATGGTTGTCCGTTGACTGGAATGGCATCTTCCGTACAGAACAAGAACATACAGACAGTTTGCATGATTATATCGTGAATTAGACACTGGACGGTGAAATGAGGGTTTGTTGCTTTAATTTGGGGCACCAATGTATTTTCGCAGTTTACTATTGCAAAAGAAAACAAAATATGCGCTGTTTGTAGTGTAGTACCAAAAAAATTTCATGTCCATGTATTCGTGAAAACACCTTTTAAACCTTTCAGACCTAAATTTTTCTGGAGGAAATAAAGTATTTCGTTTCGCTCTAACGCTGTCAGATGAATTTTTTACAGATTTTAAATGCAACATTCATACAAATATCTGTACCCATTTTCAAATTACATTTGGCACATTTGGATTCTTTTTATGGCCTCAAGTAATTAATTTTGAAATATTCACTGTTTTAGTAAATAAACTGATAATTCAATAACTATCATACAAAATCACAATAATAATATTCATTTATAATACAGTGAAATATAACTAACCAACTATTTCATAAGCTGTTGTGCAGTCTACATTCATTTGTTAATATTTTTATATTGATTGCCCAACACATGGCAGCACTTACGTATGATGAAAAGCTTGAAGATTCACAAATATCTACATGAGGTTCCCAGTGAGGAAAAATATTCCTGTTTGCAGCTAAGAAACAGTAAGAATTAATGTACACAGCTGTAGCCAGGAGGTCTCAAAGAGTTCAATTATGCATTACACTCGGTGTGCGTATGCTGGGCACAGCTGTTTCGCGTGTCAACAAAGCGATTTTTTAAACCTGTCCATGGTAATGCCTCTTCATAGCTACATAGAAGTCTATTGTTTTCGCCTGCAACCGTATAGTCTTCGCAGCTCAAAGCTCTCAAAAACGCTGCCAGGTGTCAGCGTTTTCCTTAAGTTACTCTATTGCTGAAGAGTCTTAGTAATAAAGAATAAACATATTAAAACTTCATGCATGATGCGTCATATCTCTTGAACTATGTGTCGTACAACGATATATTTGTGCAGGAACGTTCAGGGGAATATGTGGATGCTGTCTGCGAAATACTTTGCGAATGGAGTTAGTATAACTGAAGTAATAAATTTAAATGTCATGCAGGATCGGCGATTTTTCACGCATCTCATTGTTTATGACGTCATATCTTCTGAACTATGACAATAAGGGAAATGTGTACCAAGTGTGGTTGAAATCTGTCCAGTGGTTTAGTAGATGTGGAACATACACACTTACATACATTTTCGTATTGTCTGTGGATTCCTTGTTTTCCAAAACCGTTCAGTTTTTGATGTGCACCTTTCTTTCAAGGTTCTGGTGGGAAAAAGAGCAGAACTGTTACCGTAGTGAACAGATGAATCATTCTTAGGTACAACATCCTTTGTCCTCCGTGGCTTGTCTGTCCTCATTTTTGTAAAGTGTTTTCAGTGTAACGCAAACACGACTCCCTATAGATTACACAGTGGATTTTATTCAGAAGAGTCGGTAGTGAACAAATTGGATGCCAGGGTAATTAACAAAAATTTAAGAGAAGGTTTGAATAAAATATTGATATACGTTGTATTTCACGAACAGCTGCTGATGTCTTTGTAAATGAAGCGCCGAAAAGTTCCTGTCTTCACGACCTATAAATTTCGATATGAGTGCTGTGGAAACGTAGGATACGCCAAAAGGAGTGAACAGGATACTCAAATCTTCTCTTTTTTTTTTTATTTGTAGGGTCTCCTGATCGTTTTTAGGGTTCTGCACCTCAGGCGGTAAAAATGGAACCCTTATGAGATCACTTTATAGTCCGCCTGTCTATCTGTCTGTCTGTTCGTCTGTTAAAACCCCTTTTTCTCAGGAGCAGACAGACGTATCAAGTTGAAATTTACGCCACATACTAAGGTTACACTCCCTTGGCGATGTAAGAAACTGAAGTTTCTAAGACAACGAACAACAGGTACGGCCATTTATGTCACAGATTTTCAGATTCGCCAACTCACTCATCAAAACCAGTATGGTGCTTCATGTAAACTTAGAATCATGAAATCTCGCAAGCAGCAAGCTTTCACAGTAAAGATAAAAGATTCCGAAAATTGTTAATTTATAAATACATAACACGAAAGAAAATTTTTTGTCATTGTTGTCCGACTGTCTGTCTGTCCGTCTGTTAAGACCTCTTTTTCTCAGGAATAGGTAGACCTTGCCGTTGGTGGGGAGGCTTGCATGCCTCAGCGATACAGATAGCCGTACCGTATGTGCAACCACAATGGAGGGGTATCTGATGAGAGGTCAAACGTGTGGTTCCTAAAGAGGGGCAGCAGGCTTTTCAGTAGTTGCAAGGGCAACAGTCTGGATGATTGACTGATCTGACCTTGTAACACTAACAAAAACAGCCTTGCTGTGCTGGTACTGCGAACGGCTGAAAGCAAGGGGAAACTACAGCCGTAATTTTTCCCGATGGCATGCAGCCGTACTGTATGGTTAAATGATGATGGCGTCCTCTTGGGTAAAATATTCCGGAGGTAAAATAGTCCCCCATTTGGATCTCCGGGCGGGGACTGCTCAGGAGGACGTTGTTATCAGGAGAAAGAAAACTGGCATCCTACGGGTCGGAGCGTGGAATGTCAGATCCCTTAATCAGGCAGATAGATTAAAAAATTTAAAAAGGGAAATGGATAGGTTAAAGTTAGATATAGTGGGAATTAGTGAAGTTCAGTGGCAGGAGGGCTCTCTGAGCACTATGGGACTTAACTTCTGAGGTCATCAGTACCCTAGAACTTAGAACTACTTAAACCTAACTAACCTAAGGACATCACACACATCCATGCCCGAGGCAGGATTCGAACTTGCGACCGTAGCGGTCGCGCGGTTCCAGACTGTAGCGCCTAGAACCGCTCGGCCACCCAGGCCGGCAGTGGCAGGAGGAACAAGACTTCTGGACAGGTGACTACAGGGTTATAAATACAAAATCAAATAGGGGTAATGCAGGATTAATAATGAATTTAAAGAAAGTACAAGTAAGCTTCTACAAACAGCATAGTGAACGCATTATTGTCGCCAAGATCGATAAGAAGCCCCCGCCTACCACAGTGGTACAAGTTTATATGCCAACTAACTCTGCAGATGACGAAGAGATTGATGAAATGTATGATGAGATAAAAGAAATTATTCAGATAGTGAAGGGAGACGAAAATTTAATAGTAATGGGTGACTGGAACTCGATAGCAGGAAAAGAAAGAGAAGGAAAAGTAGTAGGTGAATATGGAATGGGAGTAAGGAATGAAAGAGGAAGCCGCCTGGTAGAATTTGGAACAGGGCATAACTTAATCACAGCTAACACTTGGTTCAAGAATCATAAAAGAAGGTTTACTCATGGAAGAAGCCTGGAGATACTGGAAGGTCTCAGATAGATTATATTATATAATGGTAAGACAAAGATTCAGGAACCACGTTCTAAAATGGAAGACATTTCCAGGGTCAGATGTGGACTCTGACCACAATCTATTGGTTATGACCTGTAGATTAAAACTGAAAAAAGGTGAGAATTTGAGGAGATGGGACATGGATAAACTGAAAGAACCAGAGGTTGTAGAGAGCTTCAGGGAGAACATTAGGGAACGATTGACAAGAATGGGGGAAAGAAATACAGTAGAAGAAGAATGAGTAGCTTTGAGAGATGAAATAGTGAAGGCAGCAGAGCATGAAAAGAAATCCTTGAGTAACAAAACAGATATTGAACTTAATTGATGAAAGGAGAAAATGTAAAAATGCAGTAAATGCAGGCAAAAAGGAATAAAAACATCTCAAAAATGAACTCGACAGGAAGCGCAAACTGCCTAAGCAGGGATAGCTAGAGGACAAATGTAAGGATGTAGAGGCTTATCTCACTAGGGGTAAGATAGATACTGCCTACAGGAAAATTAAGGAGTCCTTTGGAGAAAAGAGAACGACTTGCATGAATATCAAGAGCTCAGATGGAAATCCAGTTCTAAGCAAAGAAGAAATGCAGAAAGGTGGAAGGGGTGTATAGAGGGTGTATACAAGGGCGATGTTTTTGAGGACAATATTATAGAAATGGAAGAGAATGTAAATGAAGATGAAATAGGAGATATGATACTGCGAGAAGAGTTTGACAGAGCACTGGAAGACCTAAGTCGAAACAAGGCCCCGGGAGTAGACGACATTACATTAGATTTACTGACAGTCTTGGGAGAGCCAGGCCTAACAAAGCTCTACCATCTGGTGAGCAAGATGTATGAGACAGGCGAAATACCCTCAGACTCTCCGAACTATCAGTTTAATAAGCCACAACTGCAAAACACTAACACGAATTCTTTACAGACCAATGGAAAAACTGGTAGAAGCCGACCTCGGGGAAAATCAGTTTGGATACCGTAGAAATGATGGAACGCGAGAGGCAATACGGACCCTTCGACTTATCTTAGATTAAGGAAAGGCAAACCTTTGTTTCTAGCATTTGTAGACTTAGAGAAAGCTTTTGACAATGTTGACTTGAATATTCTCTTTCAAATTCTGAAGGTGGTAGGGGTAAAATACAGGGAGCGAAAGGCTATTTACAATTTGTACAGAAAACAGATGACAGTTATAAGAATCGAGGGGCATGGAAGGGAAGGAGTGGTTGGGAAGGGAGTGAGACAGGATTATAGCCTATCCCCGATTTTATTCAATCTGTATATTGAGCAAGCAGTAAAGGAAACAAAAGAAGAATTCGGAGTAGGTATTAAAATCCATGGAGAAGAAATAAAAACTTTGAGGTTTGCCGACGACATTGTAATTCTGTCAGAGACAGCAAAGGACCTGGAAGAGCAGCTGAACAGAATAGACCGTGTCTTGAAAGGAGGATATAAGATGAACATCAACAAAATCAAAACGAGGATAATGGTATGTAGTCGAATTAAATCGGGTGATGCTGCGGGAATCAAATTAGGAAACGAGACGCTTAACGTAGTAAATGAGTTTTGCTATTTGGGGAGCAAAATAACTAATGATGGCCGAAGTAGAGAGGGTATAAAATACAGACTGGCAATGGAAAGGAAAGCGTTTCTGAAGAAGAGAAATTTGTTAACATCGCGTATATATTTAAGTGTCAGGAAGCCGTTTCTGAAAGTATTTGTATGGAATGTAGCCATGTATGGAAGTGAAACGTGGACGATAAATAGTTTAGACAAGAAGAGAATAGAAGCTTTCGAAATGTGGTGTTACAGAAGAATGCTGAAGATTAGATGGGTAGATCACATAACTAATGAGTAGGTACTGAGCAGAATTGGAGAGATGAGAAATTTGTGGCACAACTTGACTAGATGAAGGGATCGGTTGGTCGGGTACATTCTGAGGCATCAAGGGATCACCAATTTAGTATTGGAGGGCAGCGTGGAGGATAAAAATCGTAGAGGGAGACCAAGAGATGGATACACTAAACAGATTCAGAAGGATGTAGGTTGCAGTAGGTACTGGGAGATGAGGAAGCTTGCACAGGATAGAGTAGTATGGGGAGCTGAATCAAACCAATCTCTGGACTGAAGACCACAACAACAACAGTTAGACGCATCAAATTGCAATTTATGTCACATACTAAGTTCTCAGTTCCTTGGCAGTGTAGTAAGTATAAGCTTCTTAGTCAATGCAATCCAAAGGTACAGCTATTTACGTCAGATATTTCATACTCGCCAACTCACCCTTTAAAACCGTTGACCTAGAAACAAGAAATTTTGCAAGCAGAAAGCTTTCACAGTAAAGGTAAGGGAAAAAAACCCGAAAACATTTAACTTGTAAATATATCACACGAAAAAAATTTTTTTTTTGTGATAGGCCTATAATATGTAACTCTCTATCTGTCCGTCTGAGATCCCTTTTTCTCATGAACGGGTCGACGTATAAAGTTAAAATTTATATTACATACTAAAGTCTATGGTCCCTTGGCGGCGGAAAAAACTTAAGCATGCAAGTCATTGCAGTCAAAAGATACGGCCATTTATATCATATATTTTGATACTCCTAAACTCACTCACCAAAAGCTACAGAGAGCTTGCTGTTGACAAAGAATCATGAAGTTTGGTAAGAAACAAGGTGTCACAGCACAAATAAGGGAAAAAAATCCGAAAATTGTTAATATGTAATTAACACACAAAAATATTTCTTTCGTCATTTGTCATCCGACTTCAAATTCTGGAAAGTTTTGGAACTCCCGGGACCAATATCTTGCTAGTATCAACGGTGATACAAGCAAAAATCGTGGAGATTCTCGATTCCCAGGATCGATGAACTGCTATATACGTAATTAAGAGGCTACGGAACCCTGACAGCGCCAATCCTACTCGCCCCTGGCCAATTTTTCTCTTCAGTGTCGATCCCACGTTCAACAACTTCGTGGGTAATAGTTTGCTTTAAAGACGGTATTTTCAACAGCAGTGGGGAAATGTGTTCTGTTACGCCAAAGAGAGAAAAATTGTAGTATTTCACATAAGCTCAGCGGAACAGACAGACTCCCCCAGGTGTAAAACTTCCCCGCCGCCATTGCTATCGCAAAAGGACTCTCCTTTGCCGACAGCTGCTCACCTTTCGAAAGGGACCACTCCGTGGCAAGCTGCGCGTGTGAGACGCCCTGCACGACACTCGACTGTTCTAGTCAATGCGGCGAGCCTGTGACGTAGCTGCTGGTTCAGACACGGCTGTTCAATGCGATTCCGTCAACTGTCACGTTTCCCACCTACAACTCGCTGTTTGTTCTGCACGAGCTACGCAATAGCCCAGCTGCCGTCATCTTTTATGGACCCTGGCTCCGTGTTTTGCCTCTGGCAAGTGCAGGTCGCCCACCAGGGCATTACACCCACTGCTTATCACTGGCTGTCTCGTCGCGTGAGTTTTAATGTCTTAAGCTGTGTAAAGCAGTCAACGCTTAAAGCTGAAGCAAACTCTAGTAACGGAAATCCGCTTACCAACGTCATGCAAGCACAAAATTAGCACGGCGCTTCTAAACAAGTAGCCGGCCGAGGTGGTCGAGCGGTTCTAGGCGCTTCAGTCTGGAACCGCGCGACCGCTACGGTCGCAGGTTCGAATCCTGCCTTGGGCATGGATGTGTGTGATCTCCTTAGGTTAGTTAGGTTTAAGTAGTTCTAAGTTCTAGGGGACTGATGACCTCTGCTGTTAAGTCCCATAGTGCTTAGAGCCATTTGAACCATTTTCTAAACAAGTGGCTTCACGCAGCCCCCTAAGCAGTAAAATTTGTTTGACATCCTTCCGCTAATTAAATTCTTCGGTATCTCGATAATACATTCTAAATGACTATGTACCAGAATTTGGGCTAGTTTCGACGAGTATTAACGTGAAATTTTGCAAGTATAGAAACCTGAACACACACAGTAAAATTTCGCTGTCTTCTGAAATGTGCAGCTGACATTTCGCACGAAGTAAAATGACGTTCCTCATGAACTCTCGTTGATCTGTAGCCTCAACATCAAACTTTAAACTATCTGCACGGGAGCTGGAATACTGTGAGGCCACCTCACATCAGTTTTACGCTGCTCATAATCATGCAACTAAATTACATTTTACATTCTAATTTCTACTTTGTTAGTATTACAATCAATACATTGTAACCTCCCCACAAAAATATTTAAATTAAAATATGAACCAAGTGTAACCTCACCACAGAAATATTAATTAAATGAATTTTAAATATTGTAACTTCTGAACAAAATTGGCTCCCATTTATAGTCTCTGTGCAGAAATGCATTCACATTTAATGTTCCCACAAAATTCTTTTCTCATTTAATGTTAAGTTCGAAACAGAAAAATTCCTAAACACCAAAATAATAAAAAAATTCAGTAACCTGGTAAATTTTATGACGACATCAGCGCTGTGCCTCGGCCCTGTATTCTGAATAAAAAAAGCAAAAATTCTTACCTCAATAAAAACTGCGAATATATCTGCTCTTTTATAAAAAAATTTTGGCACAGCTCCGTGCAATGCTGGCCTATGCTTTGTGATTCATGAAAGGAAAGATAATCCATTGAATAAAATCTTTAAAATGAAATGAATGCTTTTTTTTAAAAAAAAATTACTTTATATTATAAAAATTATTATTGGGGCATTTTTTAAAGGAAATCGAATGACAGTTGATATACATTATTAGATATGCGCAAGGCTGCTTCTTTACCTTCTACAATAATACTCATCCTCCAGAGTCCCGACCAGAGCAGACTGCTGACGCGCAGACTCCTACCGACTACAGCCAACTCACGCAGACTACTGTCGACTACTGCCGACTACAGAAGACTACTCAAGACTAATGCCGACTAGCGACAAGCAACAACTAACTACATACTGCTCTCTGGTCAGAGACTCTCCTAAGTCTTGCCTGTTGCAGGCAGCGCATACCTCTTACATAACCCTCCACTGGGGGGGGGGGGGGGGGCAAAAATTTGGCAGCTATGGTGAGTCAATTGGACTTGCCATGAGCAACAAATTTTTCTTACTTAACTAAGTCTACAATCACAGAATATATACATATATATAAGTGCAGAACATGAAATAAAATATAGTGCACATGCACTGAGTACAGAACATATCAAGCAATGACAAAATGTATACACAATGAGTACAAAACATATTAACAAATGGCAAAAGTGCACACGCACTATAGTACAGAACATATCAGGATATCACAAAATGTATAGGCAATGAGTACAAATCATATTAACAACTGAAGCGCACACGCATTGTAGTTCAGAATATATCAGCAAATCACAAAATGTATACGGAATGAGTAGAAATCATATTAACAAATGACATAAAGTGCACACGCACTGTAGTTCAGAATATATCAGCAAATCACAAAATGTATACGCAATGAATACAAATCATATTAACTAATGACAAAAGTGCACACGCACTGTAGTACAGAACATATCAGGAAATCACAAAATGTATAGGCAATGAGTACAAAACATATTAACAAATGACAAAAGTGCACACACACTGTAGTTTTTTTTCACATGCACTGTAGTATAGAACATATCAGGAAATCACAAAATGTGTAGGCAATGAGTACAAAACATATTAACAAATGACAAAAGTGCACACACACTGTAGTTTTTTTTTTCACACGCACTGTAGTATAGAACATATCAGGAAATCACAAAATTTAAAGGCAATGAGTACAAAACATACTAACAAAAGACAAAAGTGCACACACACTGTAGTTATTTTTTTTACTATTTTACAAGAACTAGGATAGGAAAGGGAAGGATTGCATCATGGTTGTAGCACATTAGGTTGCACACAGCTGCACTGAAAGCCCATATCTTTCTACAGAAGCACAACACCAAGTGAGACAATCTGAAGTTCTTTTCCCTGAAGTACTAATCAGTGTAGCCAAGACACTGAAATGTCGTAGTAATATTCCATGTTATCATTTTGTTAGTACATTAGGTACACCAAACAGTGGGACCATAATAACATCTCCATCGCTCAAGGTGGTGGACAGCATGTCGTGTCAACACCACGTTCTTGTAAGGTACACCAACGTAGAATTAGTGCAAAAACCAAATATAGTGCTCCATGAGCATGAGGATAGACAGGACAAACGGATATTACAGTAATTTCCGGTAATTAGATCAGTCTTATGCCAGTCATCATTGATAATTACACTAGTCTAACAACTGATTTGATTAATTGGAGGCACTCATCCCCCAGTTACTGAACATTTCTGTACCATGTATGAAGTATTACAGAATAATGTTCATAAGTTATCTATTTACAGAGAACATTGGCACTCATTGACCAGTTACAAACCATCAGAAGTCATCATTCAAAACAGGAGTTAAAGAGTGTAGAGCATGCATGCATTATTACGAAATATCATTCACTATTACTCAGAACTCATCATTCAAGTGACATATGACATATTTAAAAATTTAACATACTGTAACTATTACTCAAGTCTGTGGCTGAAAAAAAATTATTCAGTATTACTCATAACTCTTTTAAATTGGTAACATTATTTGGGACTGGTAATACATTTTTTTTGTGCTAGCAATGCATTGCGTTGGGATCCATAATTAATTGCTGGGGGATAACAATATTTGCTTTTGACTTATTGCTGCAAATGAAGATGGGTTACGTCATTCATCATGAGTCAGCTGTAGCAAGGTTATGAAACAAACAGAGTATATGTGATCACATTCATGAATGACACAGGTTTAATGACCAACTGCACATTAATTTCATGAATAGCTTCTCCTGGAAAAATACAAAATGGATTATTAAGCTGAAAGAAGAAATGCATATTATGCTGAAAAGTAGTGAACTTCGAATTAACAGGTAATGAAATGTGTATTGAATATATATGTTCTCTAGCTGTCCTTTCCAAAACCTTCAGTCATCATACCACGTGACATAAGACATACTGTCAAAACGAACTGCAACAAATACCTAAATAACTACATAGCATTTCTTAACTAACAGTAAATATATAAACTTCATCATTATTTTTATCTGCAAAGAAAAACTTCATTATCATTACTATCATCACCTGCAAAGAAAAACTTCATTATCCATATCACGATAACTCCATTATTCTCATCACCTGTAAAGAAAAACTTCATTATCCATATTAGCATATTCTGTATCACTATTCATCATCATTCATTATCATCTGCAAAAAAGTCACTTCATTATTCATTATACAACTATTCATAGTATAGAGTTCCTTATTTCTAGCATATTTCATCACTAAAACTAAGATGTGTAGTTCTGTCTGACAGTCTGCATCAATCGCTCGTATTCTGAAAGAAAAAATTAGTTAAGACTGCTATCATACGATGTGTATAGTATATTCTTGTTAATGCTTGTTAATTCTGATCCATTTACTCTTCGTGATGAGGTATTGTATCTTCTTTCGTTCATTCCGAAGGTGAAATTCCCATCTGTTTAATTTATTTCTTTTACACGTTATTTCTTTCTGAAAATGATGAACAATGATTAATGTCTTGCATTTAAATCATATACCCATTAAATAAAAGCTGGTTTCTAGTGATATAATTGAGCATACAGCATAGTATGACAGAAAACGTAATATGTCAAAAAACATAGACGTGTTCAGATGCAAAAATGTACACACAGTATCACAATGTAGCAGCAAAAAAAAAAAAAAAATGTAAAGCAGTCACGATGTTGAGCTATCATAAGGCATAATGTCAAAGTCAACTAGTGTTTGTTATATCTTAACTATTTCATAGTGCATACAAACAAAACAGTAAAACAATCATACATACATGAAAAATGTGCACGGTCTGATGTGTAACGACAAGAAATGCCTCTCTTTGTTCAGCTTGTATGTTGTGTAGTTGATAGAGGCGAGAGTTGAAGACTTTAATGGAGAAAGAATTTGACAAAATTAATATGTCACTAGATAGAACCGCATAATTGGTCATAAAATATGTAAGTTTATCTCGAAAAATGTGCACGGTCTGATGTGTAACGACAAGAAGAGCGACCTGCTAACCTTACCTTGCCGGGCACTTGCCAAGAAAAAATATGATAATCATCATTAAGTACTCACATAAATATAATTGCATAAGTGGTCATAAAATGTGTAAGTTCATCTGGAAAAATGTGCACGGTCTGATGTGTAAGGACAAGAAAAGCGACCTGCGAACCTTATCTTGCTGGGCACTTGCCAAGAAAAATACGATAATCATCAGTAAGTGTTCATGTGAATATAATTGCATAAGTGGTCATAATAAAAAAAAATCAGGAAATGGCATTACAGTGTGATAAATCATAAAGTATTTTCATTCAATAAAGGGTTTGATGTTGGAGATATGGTGATTCCCTTTGGTTTTTCTCGTTCTCAAAGTTTCGACGTGTACTACATTGGGGTGAGGAATGCTGCGAATTCGATATGGACCTGCATATAGAAGCTCAAATTTACTACATCTACTGCACGGTCTGATGTGTAACGACAAGAAATGCCTCTCTTTGTTCAGCTTGTATGTTGTGTAGTTGATAGAGGCGAGAGTTGAAGACTTTAATGGAGAAAGAATTTGACAAAATTAATATGTCACTAGATAGAACCGCATAATTGGTCATAAAATATGTAAGTTTTGAAAGGTGGCTACACTGTGCCACTGCGCCAGAGATTGCGCCAAAGAGTACTATTAAGCCGCCTCCACAGTGATTGTCGGGAGTTCGTAGCAGTCAGTGCCTGTCAAGAGCTCGTAGAGGACAGTGTGTGTTAAGAACTCATGGCAGTCAGTGCTAGTGGAGAGCTCGTAGAGGACAGTGATTGTCGAGAATTCATAGCAGTCAGTGCTTGTCGAGAGATCGTAGAGGACAGTGCGTGTTAAGAGTTCGTGCCGAGATGTGCTAGTGGGCACTGCTTGTCGTGAAATCGGAGGGATATGTTGTAGTAAAGAGTGTTGTTCCATGTTGTATGCAGTTATTTGATGGGAGAGATAGCAGATGTTATTGTAATGAGTGCATTTCGTCAATATATATGAAGGTAAAAACTACAATGTTCTTTTATTAATTGTGTGTCTGAAATAATGCGTCACTACAGGTTCAGTCAACAAAGCATCTGGCTTGTGTTCTTGTATTAGAGTGAATTCTGGTTTTCTTGCGTAATTATAGTTTTTCTAATTTTCTTTTGTCACGTCAGTATAGTTGGTATTTAAAAATTCTTGTCTTGTTGGAATAGAACCGTGCCAGATGTGGACGTTGAGTCACACTCCCACATACAGAACAGTGACTCTTGTGCTTATTGGTTTTGTTGGTTTTTTAGTTGCTGGGGACTTAATTAATTAACTGTGTTTACGAAAATTTTCTTACATTGTTCTTTGCAGTCAGATAGCGTAATAATTCTAGTCAGGGCCAACCGTTTACGAGACACTGCGTAATCGGACAGACATACTAAAACTAAAAATCATTTTCAATCAAACATATTAATAAAGCCCCCATGCACGTGGCGACCGCTGCTTCGGATCGTCCCTTGGATTCTTCTGATTGTAAAAATAGTAGATGGTAGTACTGTTGTAGTAATTTGTAGTTAGTAATTGTAGTCTATTTTGCATGTGTAGATTTGGTAATTAGCATTCTTCTAATGGTATTTTTCAAAATTTAATTTTTATTGCCTTGTATACGCGTTTGACAAATTAGTGCAATTATTTCAATTGTTCGTTAATCGTGTTTGAGGGAAACATCTAGTGTGAATAGTATTGTTGGAGATAAGGAGTCATTGTGTGTGATTTTCGTACAGTGACGAATCTTTCGTATATTTTGTAAATGATTACGCGATCAATGAAAAAGGCAAAAATGATGAATAGTGAGAACGAAATTGTTGACATGGCGAACTCGCCAACACAGGACAACAGTATGATGAATAATGGAGATGAAAACAATGTAATAAGTCGGGAAAATAGTTCGGAACCATTTCAAAATTTTCCTCAATCAGAAAATTCACAAAATACGAGATTAACGATAGAAGATTCTGGAATAGTATCGAACACAGATAGCTTTATGGCTATGCAGATGGAAGTTAGTTTTGTGGGAAATGTTAGGGGCGAAAAGAATTGCGAACCGGCTACTATGGAGCAGTTGATGGGTGCAATATTAAATCTGGGACCACAAATGGGAACAATGGTAACACAGATGGGAAAAATGGAAACACGGTTTGTATCTGAATTAAAAACAGTGGGATCAAGAATAGGAACAATGGCAACAGAGATGGGAACTTTGCGATCTGAAATTAGAACTGAGATGGAAGCAATGACAACACGGTTATGCTCACGAAGAGGGACAGGTTTCAAAAATACGAATGATGAATCAAATAAGGAAATTAGAGAAGAAGTACAACCGATTTTGAAGGCTCACAATAATAGCTTAATTTCAACAGAAATTAGACAAAAGGAACAGGATAGAGAACAGGAAGAACTTGAGAGAATCGAGGAGTCCGTATCAAATGACAGAATAAATAATCTAACACAACAATATGAACAGTTAGCTACCAAATGTGACAATACTGAAACCCGAGTCGCGACACTTACGGAAGACGTAAATAAACAGAAAGAACAATTAGGTGACTTATCGGAAAGAGTTGAGGAAATTTCAGATAAATTGACAAATCTTAGTTTACATGGGGACAGAGATTCGGATGATACAGCCCCATTACCATTTGCAGAAACCGAAGAGTATCAGAACATAAATAAGCATGTTGAGAATCATGGAAAATTTAATGAACGCGTGAAAAAGGAATTTGAGGCATTACGGAAGCAAGTCAAACAAATTGAAGGCGAAATAGTAGGAAAGGACAGTAGAAGGAATTTAGAATCACAGGTAGCAGAAGGGTTTGAAGAAGATAATTTGTTTCATTTACGGGATGCAACAAGAGAGCGCCAGGCGCGCGAACTTGACAATAATCGACATTCGGATTGGGACAGACGCGGTAAGTCTTTGTCGCCACGAGGCGAAAACTTTGACTATAAACACTTTTTGACTGTCCGGAAATTTAAGATCTTCCGCAATTCTAAGAATGACATACATCCATGTGCATGGTTAGATCAATTTATGTACGCACTTCCGCCAAAGTTGCCACAAAGTCACAAACTAGAAATTATGTGCAGCTATTAATGTCCTCAGGGGATTCACTACTCTAAGTGAATATGTGCCGTAGCGAGCATAGGGCCCCGAGCTGTAGTGGTGCTATTTCTCTTTTAGTTTTCTGTACCGCTGCCTACTCTTTTACTATTCTTTGCATCTGTCAAAACGAACTCTTCGACTATCAATCTATCTAGTGAGTAAGTAAACAGTAACCGGATTTGACTAATTTACCCAAAAGTGACTTTGGAAATTACCGATTGGACTTAATGTACCTACTGCAACATTCATTTGTAGTTTAAACGAATTTTTCTGTTTCTCCTCGTGACAATATTACTTCATATGTTGACGATATTCTTATTGCTAAACGTTCTTGGAGTGAACACAACAAAATTTTGGACTCATTATTACGTATCTTTGCAAAAGTTGGCATTACAGTAAACTTGGAAAAATCTGAATTTTGTCGTTCTCAAGTGAAATTTCTCGGTCACATTATTGCTACAGAAGGTATTCTTCCTGATCCAGAGAAACTAGATGCTATTCAGTTCGCAATGACATTCTTTTTAAACGAAAATCGGTCGACAACTCCGTTTGGTTAGTTTGTATTCCTGATGAGTGGGTCAATAAATTGATTTGGTATACGCATCTCAGTTATGCACACTTTGGTCCCCGAAAATGCTTTCACAAATTACGAGAAAATTGCTACTTCAGTAATATGGAAAAACGTATTCGATCTGTTCTTGCCAAATGCAAATTATGTCAAATGGCTAAGCCTCCAACGATTTCTCACAGAGCACCGTTGTTTCCCATCATTCCAGCGAAATTAAAGGAGATGGCTGCAGTCGATTTGTTTGGTCCAGTGGTTCGATCTACTAATGGTTTTGCGTACATTTTCGTAGCAGTGGAACTGACATCAAAATATGTATGTTTTACACCGTTACGCAAAGCAACAGCTCGTTCAGTATCCAACGCTTTCATCAAACATTTTCTTAAAGAAGTTGGTCATGTTGACAAGGTTATATCAGATAATGGATCACAGTTTCGCTCTAAAATTTGGCTTCGTACTCTACAGCGTCGTAAAATTAAACCAATCTTCATCTCACTTTTTCACCCTCAATCTAACGCTTCAGAGAGATGGATGAAGGAAATCAATAAATTGTGTCGTCTTTATTGTCATCAGAATCACAGAACTTGGGATCAGTACCTTCATATTTTTCAAAACATTCTGAATGAACTTCCTAATGACTCAACTTCTTTACCGCCTCTATTGATATTAAAAAATAAAGTACCAACAAATCGCATTTCTGAAATCGTTCCTTTTCCGCCTTCACGGAAACTACGACATTCTGAAGTTGTGAACATGGCTCTACGAAATATTGCATCAGCGGCTACTAGAAGAGAGAAATCAGCGAAACGTCCTGGTCGTTTAAAAATTTTTTCAGTTGGTCAAAAGGTATTAATTAAGTCCCACCGTTTGTCTCACAAAGGAAAAGGCTTGTGTCGCAAATTTTTTCTGCTTTATAACGGTCCATATAGGGTTCGCAAAATTATACATGATAACACTGTCGAAGTAGAAACTCTTAAATCACGACGCTCTAAGGGAATACATCATATATCTAACGTAAAGATTTTTGTGGAATGACATACTTTTGAGAAACCAACAGCTAGATGTAAACATGCGGAGAGTACAAGGATACCGCGCTGTGTTTTGGCGGCGGCACATACTCAAAGCAACAGTCAAGTCTGCGCGCCGCACAAGGCAGTCGTTGACCGCGAACAATAGCTTCCTACGTCACGCGCCTACAGCTGATCGAGCGCTCAGTGCGAATGCACTGACAGACGTAAACAAATACACAGTCTAATTTCTCCGACTAAATTCTGTATAAAGCTATAGTGACTTGATAAATTCTGTTATTAACATTCAGTATTTTCCAGGATACGGTTGTGTAAAATATTTGAGAACTTCAGGTAAATTCTGTGCGTGTCCGACGTTAAGACGACCTGCTATCGAGAAATTTTCAGGAAGAATGTAATTTCGAAGAAGAAACTAATTAACTAAAAAAAAAAGGTAACTATTAATTGAGTTTATTTTCAGGTAACAAATTTCCACTTAGGTACGTACTTTAGACGTAATTTGCTGCTTGCGATTACGTGACTCATACTTTGTGCTAATTTCATGTTCTATGAATTTACGTGTGAAGCGACGCGCTTGCGTACGTTAACTGAATTTGACAATGATTATTAATGAACTGGGTTGTAACTTGTGTATATTATGCATCGCTTGGCTGCTATGCTTTTTCACTGATGTCATATTTTTCTATTATGTTCCTGCTGTGCTTATTTATTTAAATTATAGTTGTAACCTGATTTATTGTGCTGATATGTGTAGGTATGTAAGTTATACTTTGTGATTTATCTGCTTGCGCCTTCATGTTTACTTATTAAGATGACATATGAACATTTATTTGCTTATGCTGATATGTTGCTAATGACCTGTTTATTACGTAAGATATATGTTTACTGCTATGCGTATGGATTACATATTTACACATTTCTGTTTTGTTGCCATAACTGCTCTTTAATTTGGTGTATAGAAATGCTGATATACTGTGTATAAACATAGAGTTTAGGTCACACTATTGGATTATTTATAGATTGTTCGCTTGGCAGAGCCACGTTGTAGGAATTGTGCTGCATCCACTTGTTGACATTCTGTTCTCTACTGGTATATTTACTCGCTATTGCTTGTTTTGCTTACGCTCAGTGCCTTATATTTTTAAGATAAGAAAATTCACTGCTATAATTCGACGAACGACATTAGTACAAGAAAGTCATTGAAGTCACATGAGCTGAGGTTTTATGGAAGCTGTATAAATTTATGCTAATAGGAAGGAGGCTAACGACATGACATACCAATACTAGGTTTAGACCATTAACAGTTATTACACTGCATTTTTCGTGAGCAATTGAAATAGGAAGTGACACTTGACACAAGAAATACTCCACATGTTTGCTTCTGTTTGCCATAATTCTTGAAGTGGTGTACACACTGTGAAACATTATGATTATTCACACTCCGTAATCGTACGTAATTACTGAGAGTTATTCGAACTAAGTCTGTTAGAGGTCAGGTATGCATTTCTTTTATTTAATGATGGACAAGGAACCAAAATGTATCTTATAATTTATAATGAGTAGAAAATTTGGGTCAGATGGATTACACAGAGGTTGTGTGTGGACACTGTGTCTTCGTATTGTATGGGATGCTGAATTGAAGTTGCATTAGGATTTTATCTGTACTTGTTCGAGGAGACTGACTAGAGGAAAGAGTTGTTATGGAAGTGAAATGATATTGGTGCTGAGGTTTATATTTATCGACGTATTATTGAGGTATAGAGATTATATGAAGTTGATGATTATTGGAGTTTTTGTGGACAAGAGGTAAGGTAAATGATATTGATGATAAGACGTATTGAAGAGGTATTATTGAGGTATTATTGAGATTGTGTGAAGCAGATGATTATTGGAGTTTTGGTGTATAAGAGGTAAAGTAAGTGAGGAGCATATTTTTTTTGTTGGTCTTATGGAACAAGGAGGATGAAGATAGCAGACTAAAACACTAAAGTAGAAAGAAGACAGTCTATACACACACTTTGTTAAATCACTAAGCAGTATATACTTTTTTTTTTTGAAGAGAGGAAGTAATTGCATATCGTGGCTCACTGACAGTTGTTCAACAACAGTACATTTTGATCTGGCTTGGCAAACATTGGTCTTGACATGATGACTATGACGTTGACTTAACTATTATTGACTGTTATACATTGCTGCCAGTACTACTTGATACACATGATGAACATCAGATTTAGACAGAATTTCATTTACACAATTAACACTATTCAGTTACACAGTAGTACTTAATGTGGATGAATGATGAGTGAGTGTGTTCTGTGTGTTTTCCTTTACTAATCCTACCCACTTATCTCCTAAATATTATTTTATTTGTTTGTAGTGGCTTGCACTGACACCCATGAATATTATAGGTTTACTGGTATTTGAGTATTTGTAATAGTTAATATGAAAATTATCTGACATCATTTGTGTGTTTGTTATGATTTGTATGTTACTGTAAAAGCATTTGTATGTGCATTCAAACTATTGTTCATGCCTGAACTGTCTGATTAGTGAAGATAAATATTCTGAACTGTTACCTGCACTTTTCAACATGTTGTGTGACATTTGGTCGTGTTTAATTTCTGCTGATGAACTGTGTGATCAGTGATTGTAAGAAAAAATTTATGGACTGTTACCTGTACCTTTTCTACATGATTGGTGCCACTAGGACATGTTTAATTTCTGCTCATAAACTCTGATGATCAGTGTGATCAGTGCTAATGAATTTGATGGAACTGCTTCTGCTGAGAGATGTGACTTTTTGCTGTCTGCACCTACTCAATATTGCTGGGTGCTAATGATGGACTGCTTCTACTGAAATGATGTTACTTCTTGCTGTCTGCACCTGCTCAACATTGCTGGGTGCCACTGTTAAAACTGTTTCTACTGAAATGATGTTACTTCTTGCTGTCTGCACCTTCTCAACATTGCTGGGTGCCACTGTTAGAACTGTTTCTACTGAAATGATGTTACTTCTTGCTGTCTGCACCTGCTCAACATTGCTGGGTGCAACTGATGAACTGTTTCTACTGAAATGAAGTCACTTGTTGCTGTCTGCACCAACTCAACATTGCTGGGTGCCACTGATGAACTGCTTCTACTGAACTAATGTGACTTGTTGCTGTGTGTACCTCTTGAACTTTACTGGGTGCCACAGATGGACTGCTTCTACTGAAATGATGTCACTTGTTGGTGTCTGCACCTGATCAACTTTACTGGGTGCAACTGATGGACTGCTTCTACTGAAATGATGTCACTTGTTGGTGTCTGCACCTGCTCTCAACATTGCTGGGTGCAACTGATGGACTGCTTCTACTGAAATGATGGTCACTTGTTGGTGTCTGCACCTGCTCTCAACGTTGCTGGGTGCAACTGATGGACTGCTTCTACTGAAATGGTGTCACTTATTGGTGTCTGCACCTGCTTAACATTGCTGGGTACCTCTGATGGATTGCTTCTACTGAACTAATGTTACTTGTGTACCTGCTAAACTTTACTGGGTGCAACTGATGAACTGCTTCTACTGAAAAGATGTCACCTGTTAGTGTTTTTTTTTTTTTTGTATAAACTAATCATTGAAAGCATTTTATGTGAACATTTGTATAAACTGATTTTTGTATATTGTGTAAACTATTATGTAAAGCCACATGCATGAAAAGAAGTTGTATTGCTTACTGTATTTCATATATTAGGTTAGTAAAAGGTCAGTGCAAAGCCAAAATTTTTAACTAATTATGTGATACTTAGGTATTAATATTATCTTTTATTTTTGTCTGTATTTTTGTGGACGAATTTGGTGGTATTTTCACCACCAATGCTGGCAAAAATACCATCAAATTCTGGCCTGTGGAGGAGGGGCATATGAAAGGTGGCTACACTGTGCCACTGCGCCAGAGATTGCGCCAAAGAGTACTATTAAGCCGCCTCCACAGTGATTGTCGGGAGTTTGTAGCAGTCAGTGCCTGTCAAGAGCTCGTAGAGGACAGTGTGTGTTAAGAACTCATGGCAGTCAGTGCTAGTGGAGAGCTCGTAGAGGACAGTGATTGTCGAGAATTCATAGCAGTCAGTGCTTGTCGAGAGATCGTAGAGGACAGTGCGTGTTAAGAGTTCGTGCCGAGATGTGCTAGTGGGCACTGCTTGTCGTGAAATCGGAGGGATATGTTGTAGTAAAGAGTGTTGTTCCATGTTGTATGCAGTTATTTGATGGGAGAGATAGCAGATGTTATTGTAATGAGTGCATTTCGTCAATATATATGAAGGTAAAAACTACAATGTTCTTTTATTAATTGTGTGTCTGAAATAATGCGTCACTACAGGTTCAGTCAACAAAGCATCTGGCTTGTGTTCTTGTATTAGAGTGAATTCTGGTTTTCTTGCGTAATTATAGTTTTTCTAATTTTCTTTTGTCACGTCAGTATAGTTGGTATTTAAAAATTCTTGTCTTGTTGGAAAAGAACCGTGCCAGATGTGGACGTTGAGTCACACTCCTACATACAGAACAGTGACTCTTGTGCTTATTGGTTTTGTTGGTTTTTTAGTTGCTGGGGACTTAATTAATTAACTGTGTTTACGAAAATTTTCTTACATTGTTCTTTGCAGTCAGATAGCGTAATAATTCTAGTCAGGGCCAACCGTTTACGAGACACTGCGTAATCGGACAGACATACTAAAACTAAAAATCATTTTCAATCATATATATTTAATTAAGCCCCCATGCAGTTTATCTCGAAAAATGTGCACGGTCTGATGTGTAACAACAAGAAGAGCGACCTGCTAACCTTACCTTGCTGGGCACTTGCCAAGAAAAAATATGATAATCATCATTAAGTACTCACATAAATATAATTGCATAAGTGGTCATAAAATGTGTAAGTTCATCTGGAAAAATGTGCACGGTCTGATGTGTAAGGACAAGAAAAGCGGCCTGCGAACCTTACCTTGCTGGGCACTTGCCAAGAAAAATACGATAATCATCAGTAAGTGTTCATGTGAATATAATTGCATAAGTGGTCATAATAAAAAAAATCAGGAAATGGCATTACAGTGTGATAAATCATAAAGTATTTTCATTCAATAAAGGGTTTGATGTTGGAGATATGGTGATTCCCTTTGGTTTTTCTCGTTCTCAAAGTTTCGACGTGTACTACATTGGGGTGAGGAATGCTGCGAATTCGATATTGACCTGCATATAGAAGCTCAAATTTACTACATCTACTTTTTCCTCTATTAGATAAATAATGTGTGCGTACTAATATCTTCTGTCCAATGTGAAAGTCACGGCGTGTACAAACCTGTTTTTGCTGTCTTCTCCGGCGCTCTGCAGCACGTTTGATGTTGTTCAGCGCAATGTCAATTATTTCATGGTGTCGTAGTCGACGAGATGTAGGAAAGGATACTAATTCTTTAATTTTGTTAGGTGGTTCAACATGTTTCAGTATAACAGTCGGAGATAGCATAGTAGATTCATTTGGTATGGAATTAATTACATCCTGGAATGAGAGTATGTGTGTGTCCCAATCAATATGTTTTTATGGCAGTATATTCTACACAGTTTACCAATTTCTTTCATTAATCGTTCACAAGGGTTCGAAGAAGCATGGTACCTGGATATATAGATCGGAGAAATGTTTCTAGCTCGTAACATACGTGTCCATATAGCAGATCGAAACTGTGGTCCATTGTCGGAAATTACTTTCAATACATGCCCTACATGAAATAGAAAATGTTTTACAAATGCTTTCGAAACAGTTTTAGCAGTAGCTTTGCGTAACGGAGTGAAGGTAACAAATTTTGAAGTGAGTTCAATAGCGACAAAGATGTAGCAAAAACCTCTATTAGTTCGGGGAATCTGACCAAAAATGTCTACAGCGGCCATGTGTCTCAATTTAACAGGTACAATGGGATGTAATTGAAGAATATGTGAAGTCGTATCTGACTTAGCTTTCTGGCAGATTTTACATGACGCTAAAACTCGTCGAATACGTTTCTCCATATTGGTAAAATAACAGTTCTGTCTCAGTATAAGAAAACATTTTCTGGCTCCGTAATGTGCGTAACTTAAATGAGTATACCAGATTAATTTGTTAACAAGCTCGTCAGGAATGCATAATAACCAATTGTTGCTATCAGGGTGAGAGCGGCGAAACAGAATGTCATTGCGTACAGTGTAATGGTTTCTAATGGTAACATTATTCCTATCTTGCCAAAGGTGTTTAATTTCTTTCCATACGTTGTCTTTACTCTGCTCTTGTGCTATGTCTTGTAATGACGACGAAATGAAATTTTCAAATGCAACTTGTTGAATGTACATGACGCTGAAATTTGCTTTGCAGAAGTTGGCTGCGATGTCTTGCTGATTGTTGCTGAGAGAACGGGATAGCGCGTCTGCTACAATATTTTGTGTACCGGGAATGTGAACAATTGTAAAATTAAATTCCTGCAAATAAAGTTTCCATCTGCTTAATCTGTCGTGTGTAAATTTAGCGGAAAGTAAATACTGTATCGCTCTATGATCTGTGTAAACGGTCGTATGTCTTCCATAAAGAAAATGCCGAAATCTCGTAAATGCCCATACAACACATAATGTTTCAAGTTCTGTAACAGAATAATTGCGTTCAGCAGGTGACAGAATGCGACTCGCAAAGGCTATGTTTTTAATTACTGTAGTGCCATCTTCTTCAATTTCCTGAAAAATGTGTACGCCTAAAGCGGTGTTACAACTGTCGGTGGCAATGGAAAAATTTCTAGTAACATCTGCGTATGATAAAAGAGCTGCATTCAACAAGACATGTTTCAAATAACATTTTCGTGAACAAGATTCTGTGTATCTGAAGTATTGCTTACGTTACTGGAAGATGCAACGTGTACTGTATCTAGTCAAATTCTATCTGACGTGCTATTATTTGCGGGAGGATGCTGTGACATTTCGACTATTTGAACTGTTCTGTTATTTCTTCCTGACGTATTACGTTCGGGATGATACCTACTGTCTGGTTCATTCATGATAATCTGTTGTTGTGGATGATTCTGCTGCTGATAAGACCGACTGTTATTAAACGTACGCTGAAAATTGTGCTCATTACTTTTACATCTGTCATGATAGCCATTTCAATACGGCGCATTGGGATAGGAATTGAAATGGTGTGTTTTCTGTACGTAGTTATTTCCTTGTTGCTGTGCATTACTATTTGTTGGAGCTGATGCTATACGTGCAACCGGCGAAACATTAAAGCTTGGTTGACCTTGTACATTACATTGTTGGTTAGGTATGCTAACCGGTTGGTTTTGTTGCTATTGCGGTGAAAAACCTCTATTGTTACCAAAACGTGGTACCTGTTGCTGATAATTTTACACATACTGATGATTACATTTTTTTTGTCTGTTATTAAAGTTCTCATGGTTGTCATTTCTGGAGCGTCTAATGAAAAATTGTCACTTTCGGTAAAAGTTGTCTTATCGGGTTTTCTTTATTCATTCTTAATTATAGATAGATCGATAGTTGAAGAGCTGTTTTGATAGATATAAAGGATAGTAGAAGAGAAGGCAGCAGTGCAGAAAACTGAAGATGAAACAGCGCTACTACGGCTCGGGGCCCTGTGCACGCTACGGCACATATTCATCTAAGTGTAATGAATCCCCTGAGGTGAATTATGCGCTACAAATAAATTTTTGTTTCTGCGTTACAGGCAATGCCGGTGAAAATTCGAAAGCAAATTGCTGTATCCATGCTAATTCTAGTTTCTGCATTACACGAAATGCTGGTAAAAATTCAAGAGCAAATTGTCATATCCAGTTCAAAGCTAGTTTCTGCATTACAGGTAAAGGCGGTGAAAGTACAAAAATAAATTGTCATATCCAGTTCAAAGCGTGTACCTGTGCTCTGTGATTTTTAAATACCTTAGATTTTTTTAGAGATAAAGATTGCCTATAATCTACGTTATCGTCTCTGTATATCTGAACAGGTTCAGTATTGTATGAAAATCTATTTGTCTGTGACTGTTCGGAATCTAACTCACGTACTCTCTGTAATTACCTAAATTATACTGGCGGTGTGAGTCTGATAAATGTTCGCAAAGTGGCGTCTGCTGTGATGTGTTAAAGTCTGAAATATTTTTCATTTCCGTCACTTCGTGCTGTAAGGATGACAATTTTCTGCGTAATGTATTATTGGACGAATCTATCTCACTGATTGTCTGCTGTAAATTTTGAAATTCGGGTGATTAAACGAAATCGGTGAAGTATCGTCTGATTTGCTGTCATTATTACTTTCAATAACATCAATACGACTGGCCAATTCATCATATTTTTCAGTCAGTATTTTTACCTGATCATCTTTTTTAGCGTCACAAGCATTAATTTGTTTTTGTATTTTACTCGTGGTTTCGTTCAATTTTTTAACGTCTGCTTTGATGGCATCGGGGTCTTGTATTAATTCTAATTGTTCAAGTCTGTCGGTCACTGTCTAAAAGTCTACTGTATGTGTATCTGTTTTTGTTTTAAGATCGGAAATTTTATCACGCAATTCGGTGTTCAATTGTTTGATAGTATTAATTTCGTCTGATATTGTAGCAGTATTGTTGTCTACGTATGTTATTGCTTTCGTAAACAATTTACGCTTATCTTCCTGTCTCTGTACAGTAATTGTTTCCATGACTTGTCGCTTTACTTTATTCTGTTCCTGTATAAATTTATGGTAACGCGTCTCACTGTTTTGTAGGTGGTGATTAAAACGTTCGTGAATTTGACTGTTCTGTTGGTAAAATTTCGCGTCTACTTTTGCATCCAGTGTGCGCGAAAGTTCTGCTGACATTAATTTAAACTCGTCGCGTAACTGTGTTGCGTTTTCAGAGCATTGTTTAGCGACTGCACTAATTTCGTCTCCAAGTGATTCTGTTGCAGCTGTTTGCGTATTCCTTAATTCTTGAGCAACAGATCTAATTTCTTCACTACTTTTCCTAGCACAAGCCTTAATTTCCTCACGTAATTGTTCTTCAGTATCACGACATTGCGCGGCAACGGCTGTAATCTGTTCACTAAGCTGTCTGGAATTGTTGTCTAATTTTTCATTAAGGTTGTCATGTTTTTCATTAAGTTGTTTGAAGCTGTTGTCTCGTTTTTCATTAATTTGTTGTTTGAGATTTTCACTAAGTTGTTTGTGATTGCTGTCTTGCTTATCATTCGACTGTTTGGTATTGCTATCTATTTTTTCATTCATTTGTCGTAATAATGCCATAACTTGATCCCAACCAAAATTATCGGCTCTATTCTCTGTACTGTGTAATGGTGTATCTGCATTTGTCACGTTTTCTGTAACCATTTGGTTATTCTGTAATTCTTGAAAAGGTTTGCCAACCGGATGTGCACTGTTAGTCACTACCTCGGAATCAAATAAATCTGTCGTACTTTGAGTACACTGTTCATTTTCGTTAGAAAAATTCATCTGTTCACAATTCAAATTTTGCAAATCGCGCGTGTCGAACTGGGCACCGTTCGTTGTAACAGAACGTCCAGCATCAACAATTGTCGTTAAATTAATAGAGGACACAATTGAATTTATTTGTTCATCATTAGGATCAAAATCATTACTAGTGGTCGGTACGCACTGATTGTCTGTAAATGGAGGACTGTCGCTATTACACTGAGTGTTGCAAGTATTATCGGTCAAGCTATTTGAGTCGGCTATTTCACTCATTGTACATCGCGATGTACTGTTAACAGTTTTTCGCGGCATTTTTCACAAATCAAAATTAAGCACAAATGAAACAAGGACAATGCAAAAATGCAACAAACATAATTACAACAAAGAGCAACAAATTTCCGATGATCTGTGAAAGAAAGACTGACAAGTTAGTAAATGCGTTGCGCCAGATCCAAACTACGTTTAAATAAATAAGAGCAGATATAGGACTACTTATCAGAAGATTCACAAAGAAATACGATCCTGACCGGATGTCGCCAAGTGTAACCTCCCCATACGAAATATGAATAATGATTGTGATTTTTATTTAATGTAACCTATGAAAAAAAATTGGCTCCCATTTATAATCTCTGTGCAGAAATGCATTCACGTTTAATGTTCCCACAAAATTCTTTTCTCATTTAATGTTAAGTTCGAAACAGAAAAATTCCTAAACACCAAAATAATAAAAAAAATTCAGTAACCTGGTAAATTTTATGACGACATCAGCGCTGCGCCTCGGTCCTGTATTCTGAATAAAAAAAGCAAAAATTCTTACCTCAATAAAAACTGCGAATATATCTGCTCTTATATAAAAAATTTTCGGCACAGCTCCGTGCAATGCTGGCCTATGCTTTGTGATTCATGAAAGGAAAGATAATCCATTGAATAAAATCTTTAAATTGAAATGAATGCTTTTTTTAAAAAAAATTACTTTATGTTATAGAAATTATTATTGGGGCATTTTTTAAAAGAAATCGAATGACAGTTGATATACATTATTAGATATGCGCAAGGCTGCTTCTTTACCTTCTACAATAATACTCATCCAAGAAGGGAAGGCAGCCATTCTCTTCTACCTCCACGGTGAATTTGATGCTATCATGAATGCCACTGAGATGGTGTAGGAACTCCTGTAGTTTTTCCTTGTCATGAGGCCACACTACAAAAGTGTCGTCTACATGTCTGTAGAACACCTTGGGTTTGTGGCGGGCGATGTACAGTGCTACATCTTCAAAGTGCTCTATGTACAAGTTGGCAATACCTGGGGCCAGGGGGAACCCATGGCAACGCCATCTGTTTGTTCATAGAATTTCCCACTGCATTTTAAGTACGTTGTGGTTAACACAAGATGAATGAGTCTGAGTGTGTCCTCATCGAAGTGATCTTCGAGTAGAGCTAACAAGGGAACCTCCCCATCGCATCCCCTCAGATTTAGTTACAATTTGGCACAGTGGATATGCCTTGAAAAAACTGAACACAGATCAATCGAGAAAACAAGAAGAAGTTGTGTGGAACTATGAAAAAATAAGCACAATATACAAACTGAGTAGTCCATGGGCAACATAGGCCACATCAAGGAGGATGTAAGCACAGGAGCGCCGTGGTCCCGTGGTTAGCGTGAGCTGCTGCGGAGCGAGAGGTACTTGGTTCTAGTCTTCCCTCGCGCGAAAAGTTTACTTACTTTATTTTTGCAAAGTTATGATCTGTCCGTTCGTTCATTGACGTCTCTGTTCACTGTAATAAGTTTAGTGTTTGTGTTTTGCGACCGCACCGCAAAACTGTGCGATTAGTAGACGAAAGGACGTGCCTCTCCAATGAGAACCGAAAACATTTGATCCAGGAAAACACATCTGATATATTCTATACGACACTGGTGACGGTATGTGCGTCACATGACAGGAATATGTTGTCGACCCACCTAACTTGCACACTTGGCGAATAGGTAAAAAGAATCTTCTACCTTGCCCGATTTAGGTTTTCTTGTGGATGTGATAATCACTCCCAAAAAAGTGATGAAAACATAAGAGTGTGTCACATAAACTGCAACAAATGAATGCATCAGTTTCATAGTCGCACAGTTTTCTCTGTGCTCTGTAAAAACATATGTTTTGAACGTTTTCAAATTTTTCCGTGTGTAGACCGTCAAATCCTGCATATGTCCAAGCAAATCTGAACATATCCTGGTATTTTGGAGAGCGAAGTTGATTATGTGTGAGTGCCTGAACTCTGATAATTGTCTGAAAATAAAAATTTAAACTTTTCACTCGATGGAAGACTTGAACTGAGGACCTCTCTCTCCACAGCTGCTCACGCTAACCACGGGACCACGGCGCTCTTGAGCTGACGTCCTCCTTGATGTGGCCTGTGTTGCCCATGGACTACTCAGTTTGTATATTTTGCTTGTTTTTTCATAGTTCCACACAACTTCTTCCTGTTTTCTCAATTGATCTGTGTTCAGTTTTTCAAGGCCTATCCATTGTGCCAACTTATAACTGAATCTGAGGGGGTGCGATGGGGAGGTTCCCTTGTAAGGAATCATCCAGCCAGCTGGGGTGGCAGAGCGGTTCTAGGCGCTACAGTCTGGAACTGCGCGACCGCTACGGTCGCAGGTTCGAATCCTGCCTCGGGCATGGATGTGTGTGATGTCCTTAGGTTAGTTAGGTTTAAGTAGTTCTAAGTTCTAGGGGACTGATGACCTTAGAAGTTAAGTCCCATAGTGCTCAGAGCCATTTGAACCATTTGAATCATCCAGCGGCACCTGAGTGAAAAGATAAGTGACATCAAAGTTGACTAGTAGATCCTTCTCATCCAGGTGTAACCCTTGGAGTGCCTTAACAAATTCGGTCGAGTTCTTGATATGGTGAGGGCAGTAACCCATGAGTGGTTTTAACAGCTGTGCTACGTGCTTGGCTACTCCATATGTTGGAGAATTTATGGTGTCCAATATAGGATGTAGTGGCACATTCTCCAAATCGACCTTCAGGATGGCATACAGTTGCGGTGGAGCCAGTGCCTGAGGGTAAAACTTCCTGATGGTGTTTCTGTCAAGTCCTGAGCTGCTGAGAAGATCGATGGTCTAGTGCATAACAGAAGCAGTAGTGTCTTTCCCCACTTCTTTGTATGCCAGATCTTCTGATAAGGTGTCGATATTCTGCCAGTAATCTTCTGACTTCAGTAGGACTGTCACATTCCCTTTGTCTGCTGCTAAGATCACTATATCCTTGTCATCGCGAAGGTTCAACAGTGCCTTGTACTCTTCTGCCATAATGTTGTTCTTCAGCATTCTTGCTTTCTCGACTACCCTCCTGGTCTCCCTCCGCATTTCCTCGGCTGCTCTCGGTGGGAGTCCACCAAAGGATTGCTCGATGTTGCTGATGATATCAGGTTTTGGTAACGTTCTTGGAGTTGGAGCAACGTTCAGGCCTTTCGACAGCACAGAGATGGTTGGCTCATTCACTGCTCTCTCTGTCAGGTTGATGATGGTTTTAATATTGCTGGCTTTCTCCTCCTGTTGACGTGCGCCCAGAACGAACAGATGGCGTTCCCATGGATTCCTCCCTGGCCCCACGTATTGCCAACTTGTACATGGAGCACTTTGAAGATGTGGCACTGAACACCACCCGCCATAAACCCAAGGTGTTCTACAGACATGTAGATGACACTTTTGTAGTGTGGCCCCATGGCAAGGAAATGCAAACAGATTGAGCAAGAAGGTTATGTTAGTATGGGCACTTGTGGTGGGGTAGACAGTACAAGCTGCTGAAGTGGACTGTAAGCTGTTTACAATACAGATGCAGTACATTGTGCATGGTGGATTGCTTTGTAGATCAGTGAGGCTGAAGCAGCACATAATTTTACCTGCCTAGCTAAAGGAAGAAGTATTGAAGGAAAGCCGGCCGCAGTGGCCAAGCAGTTCTAGGCGCTTCAGTCCGGAACCGCGCGACTTCTACGGTTGCAGGTTCGAATCCTGCCTCGGGTATGGATGTGTGTGATGTCCTTAGGTTAATTTGGTTTAAGTAGTTCTAAGTTCTAGGGGACTGATGACCTCAGCTGTTAAGTCCCATAGTGCTCAGAGCCATTTGAACCATTTTTTTTATTGAAGGAAACACATGACCACATGCTATCTGGGTATGGGGGTCATAGTGCAACAAATCAAAGAGAGGCAGAATGTTAATGGTGGAGTATAACGAAAAGCAACTTACATCAGTACATAAATAATTATGTACCATGTGCACAGGGCCAGATCTCAGCAGCAGAAAGTACTGCTACAAAGGTTATCAGAAGGAATGAAACCTTTTCGGATGATAGGAATAGATATTTCGGAACCGTTTAGCCAGACGCCAGTGGAAACAGTTACATTCTATTATTCATCGTTTCTCATGATATACATCAATGATTGCCATTCCAAATCAACAAGAATTATGGTGCTGCAGGCCACGATGAATAACAGGTAATAACTTCATGTTGGACCTGATGAAGCAGCATGTCACTTATTATTGGTGTGAAAACTAAAAAAACAAGCCCATTGCACCAACAAGGCAATGGTAGAATGGAGTGTCTAGATCATACCATTGCTAGAATGTTGAATTACTATGTCAACAGCGACCATAATGATTGGGATGTTTACTTACCATTTGTCATACCAGAATATAATTCCAAAGTGCACACCACCACTGGGCCTTCTCCAATGAGGAAGTGTTTGAGAGGAAAATGCCTGTGTCATTTGATATAGTCAAACCAGAGATCAGGAGGAATTGAGAGCCATTTCAGAATTTTACAAAGACATTAAGAGGAATGTAAAAACATGTAGAGAGGACAAACGCCAAAGGTGGAGCGTCAGGAAGAGGTAGCAAAACGTGTGGGAAAGTTGCCAGAGTACAGAGTAGGACAATAGATGACGCTATCAAGTCTGTATACCACAAAAGGGAAGACCAAGAAGTTAATTACATGGTACAAGGGGCCTTATCGGGTGATCGAGATGTTGTCACCACTAAATGTCAAACAACAATCGCCAACTCAAACGGTTATAGTTCAAGTCGGACAACAATTTCAAGGCACTCTGGATTATTGTCACAAGTGTCTGCACTGATCACTAAGAACAGAGCAAGGGAAGATAGGGAGAATGAGAACCATAAGGAACTTGTGCCATTTACACATGAGATACCACATGAGCTTGGAATTAAGAAAGAATGATTGTGAGTATCACGAAAATTTGTTTAGTGTGAGTAGTATATAAGGTTATTTTGGTGTTGTAAGTTATGGGAGAGGTTGAGAGGGCAGTGTACATTTGCCACATAGTGATTCTACTGCTACAGAGACTATGGGTAGAATCTGCAAATATTGTAATTTTATGTCAGGGGTTTTGTTACCTTCAAAGGTGTTTTTGTTTGTCATCTATTCAGGTGAGAACCTGTGTGGGTTACATTGGAATTTTCGAAAAAGGGAGGGAGAGTAACAATGGTTTCTTTTTCCCAGGTTGCAGCACACCAGAGATGGGGGTCAGTGGTGCCCACATCCTTATGGTGTTACAACTTTCGACCAAAGGTGGAGTAGGACCACTGCAGGACCACCAATTGGAAAGTGGGGGGCTATTTACCAAACAGCAGGGAGTTATAATCACCAGTCATTGTTAATTCATGGAGGCTGGAGGAAACATTCCTGAAATTATGATGGGAAGCAGAGAGGAAAGCAATATGGGGGAAATACCACCAGTTACTTATGTCCTATGAACAGCTACATCATCAACTGCAGTAAGTTATAGATGTAGCACCATAAGCCTTTTGATGGTTCAAGAGGGTATAGATGGATGCTGGTGAGAAACAGTATTCAGGTCTGCTGAAGACAACGTTATCCAAGAACTGAATGAGACCTTGAGAAGAATAAGGGAATTGGGAGACATTAGTAAAGCAATACTAGAATGGCACACTATGCACTCATCAAACTCAGAGTAGGAGGTGCTAAAAAGACACACACATGGTAGAGACTGATCACACAGCTAACAGGGTATGCAAAGACAACAGTTGACAGAGTAAACAGGGTCCAAGCGGTTTACAAATCCAAATGGATTCATTGGATAAAAGGGTATTGGTTGTCAGGCTTTTAAGTCGCTAGCTAATACCATAGGGTATCTTCAGGTGGAAATGGTAGAATTACTAGAAGCTGTACAACATGCCCTGTCTGGAGAGCTGATTGCAACTCTGTTGGTGCTGGAGCACTACCTGATTTGTTTACAAAAGGTTCAGAAAGGTTTCCATCATGTCGTGGAAATGGAAGTCGGTATGGACCAACCTTAACTACATGCTGGTTCAGTTTCCAGTTGCAGACGACCCTGTACAGTGTACGTTTTTGCCATCCACCCTTACCAGTGAAGTAAGGGGAAATACGGCAGTATGTGTAGGCAAAGACCAGAGATGTAATAGGGCGATGCCAATGGGACATCCTGGAACCACAGCTGTATTTTCAGTGAGCACGATTGCATTGGATCTACTCTGTGTATGATTCCATAGTAGTTGTAGCGAACTGCTGTGAGCAAGGGATGTTTAGAGGGAGACGTGATTGCAGCTGCATTTAATGTTATGCATATGTAGGCAAGCTAATCGACCGCCTAGAATTGGTATGAAAAAAGGTCAGTATGTTGCACGGCAAAACTCTAGCATGCCCAGAGAAATGAGATCCCCACAGTCAGCACAGCTAGTTGACCATTTATGGCCAGTCAGGTGCACGGACAATGAGCCTCTCGTCAGAAACGGGTAAATCCCAGAGCTGGGAATTTGGATGGTTGTTACTTGCATTGCCTTTGTGCAGAATGTGCTCCCAGAAATAACAGACTGTCAGACACTCTTACAGATGGCTAAGTTACAGCTCTCCAAACTTCAACAATAATTCACAGTTACATATTAATGAAAATCTGAATATATTTGTGATCACAGAGAAATGAAGTATATTCAGTGACACAATAATATCTGAATATCTTTCCAAATTCCAGAAGTTAATATTTCATAGTGAATAAAAGTTTTCACAATGACCCTCTGAATTAAAAACTTTGAATCGCTCCATGAGATTTCAACAAACATGTTCTCATATGATACAATTGTACTATAGTTATTATTCTTGAAAGCTATATATCTATATCTATTTTATTTATTGATTCGTGATGTCTTATACATCTTCTTTGTTATGCAAATGTTTGTCACGACATCATATTCACCACATTTACTCAGAAAATGAGTGCAGCATGAATATTTTCTCTCTGGCGAGGGTGGCCAAGCGGTTCTAGGCGCTACAGTCTGGAACGGCGCGACCGCTACGGTCGCATGTTCAAATCCTGCTTCGAGCATGGATGTGTGTGATGTCCTTAGGTTAGTTAGGTTTAAGTAGTTCTAAGTTCTATGGGACTGATGACCTCAGAAGTTAATTCCCATAGTGCTCAGAGCCATTTGAACCAATATTTTCTCATACTTTTGTTTTTGTTTAATGAATAGTTTACTATTGTGCCAGTAACTTCATTTAAATGTTGATTAAAAGGGCTAGTAAAAAACTGTGCTGCTTTAAAAGTGATCAATAGCATGTGTTAGCGGACACCACAGTTGAAAAAAGTGCTAGAGGACGTTTCTGTCAAGCTCTTGTAAATAACAATTTAACCAGTTTTTAGTGACAATCTCTTGTCATTTAACATAAGCGCACTTGCAGAAGAATGCTGTCTTATTTATCAATGGAAAAACCTTTATTTAGAGGTATTGTGAATATTATGAGTGTAGCTGAATGTTTATGAAGTTTCTTTATTTAAATATTCTTATAACTTATTGGTTTAGTCCAGGAAGTGGACTTATGTCTTAGAGTTTAAGAACAATGTATTTTTGTTGAGGATGGCTTCAGCCACTGAGAGTTGGAAGTGGTGGAACACTATCAGAGTGAAGTGGAAACTGGGACTTCTTGAGTGAAAACCTCAAGGGAGCGATTCTGGACACTTCATGTTGGGTTCTTGAAGAAGGCAGACATACCTGAGATAACATGATTGATTCAGTCATAGAGATGTTTGTTTGATTCTGGGTGATGAACAGTTACTATCATACCTTAGTTTCTGAAGGAAGGTTATATTTCGAGATTAGATTAGATTAGATTAGATTTACTTTCATTCCAATTGATCCGTAGTGAGGAGGTCCTCCTGGATGTGGAACATGTCAGAAAAACAATAATACATGACAAATATTTACAACTAAAACAAATAAGCTAATGTACCATTCCACAGGTCCCAAGTGGAATGATCGTCATTTTTAATGAACACTAAGAGTCATTTTACAAATACTAATGCACTGAATTTAAAATAAAAAACGTTTTTTATTTATTTATAAGGTAATAAACATGTAATACAACTACTGTAATACTTATTTACAATGAACACATTACTGCACTGAAATGGTGCAGAAGTCAGATTATACTTACACACACACACAAATTTTCAATGAACACATCACTGCACTGAAATTGTGCAGAAGTTATGTTGTACTTATATACAAATCAGTTGGTTTTACTAAGAAATTCATCAATGGAGTAGAAGGAGTTGGCCACCAATAAATCCTTTAGGCTTCTCTTAAACTGAATTTCATTGGTTGTTAAGCTTTTTATGGCTGCTGGCAAGTTATTGAAAATGTGTGTTCCTGAATAATGCACACCTTTTTGTACAAGACTAAGTGACTTTAAATTCTTGTGAAGATTATTCTTATTTCTAGTATTGATTCCATGAATTGAGCTGTTGGTTTGAAAAAGTGATATATTTTTAATGACAAATTTCATTAAGGAATAAATATACTGGGAAGCTGTAGTTAGTATCCCTAGTTCCCTAAACAGGCTTCTGCAGGATGTTCTTGAGCTCACACCACATATAATTCTTACTGCACGTTTTTGTGCCCGGAAAACTTTAGCTTGGCTTGATGAATTACCCCAAAAAATAATCCCATATGACATTATGGAATGAAAGTAAGCATAGTATGCCAGCTTTTTCATTTTTATATCCCCTACGTCTGACAAAATTCGCATTGCAAACAGAGATTTGTTAAGACGCTTCAGCAGTTCTGTGGTGTGCTCCTCCCAATTGAATTTATTATCAAGCTGTAATCCCAAGAATTTAACACTGTCCACTTCTTCTATCTTCTTGTCATCATATGTTAGACATATACTCTTGGGACACCCCTTACAAGTCCTGAACTGCATGTAGTGTGTTTTTTCAAAGTTTAGTGACAAAGAATTGGCTAGGAACCAGTGATTAATGTCCACAAATATTTTATTGGCTGATCTTTCTAAGACTACACTTGATTTGCTATTTATTGCAATGTTTGTATCATCGGCAAACAAAACAAACTTGGCATCTGGTAATGTTACTGATGAAAGGTCATTGATATACACAAGAAAAAGTAAGGGCCCCAAAATGGAACCTTGTGGGACCCCACATGTAATTAGTTCCCAGTTGGATGATGCCTGATAGACATGTATCAAGCTCTTTCCTAATAACACCCTTTGTTTCCTGCCAGAGATATAAGATTTGAACCATTTTGCAGCATTTCCTGTTACACTATAATATTCTAGTTTACTTAAAAGGATATTGTGATTTACACAGTCAAATGCCTTTGATAGATCACAAAATATACCAGTTGCCTGCAATTTTTTGTCTAATGAATTAAGCACATTTTCACTGTAAGTGAAGATAGCCTTCTCAATATCAGAACCTTTTAGAAATCCAAACTGTGACTTTGACAGTATGTTATTTGAGATAAGATGGTTATAAAGACGACGGTACATTACTTTTTCGAAAATTTTTGAGAATGCTGGTAACAGTGAAATTGGACGGAAATTTGATGCTATTTCTTTATCTCCCTTCTTAAACAGTGGCTTAACTTCAGCATATTTCAGCCATTCAGGAAATATTCCACTGATAAACGACTGGTTACACAGATAGCTTAATATGTTACTTAGCTCAGAATCACATTCTTTAATTAACTTTGTTGATATTTCATCATACCCACTAGATGTTTTTGATTTTAAAGATTTTATGATGGACATTATTTCTGTTGGGGTAGTGAGGGTCAAATTCATATTATGGAAATTACTTGAAATGTCTGGTCTAAGGTAATCCATAGCAGCATCTACCGAACCTGACAACCCCATCTTTTCAGTAACAGTTATAAAATGTTTGTTAAAAAGTTCTGCAACACTATACACATCTGTCACCAATGTATCATTTACTCTTAATGCTATTTGTTCTTCTTCATGTCTGGTCCTACCGGTCTCCTCCTTCACTATATCCCATATTGTCTTTATTTTGTTATCTGATATGACTATCTTTTCCTTGTAATATATTTGCTTTGACATCCATATTACAGTCTTTAATATTTTGCAGTATTTCTTATAATGTGCTATAGCATCAACATTGGAAATGTTTCGGATTGACAGATACAGTTTTCTTTTTGTTTTACAAGATACCCTTATTCCTCGAGTAATCCATGGCTTCTTTGTAGATTTTCCTCTAACCTTGGTAAGTTTTGGGGGAAAGCAGTGTTCAAATAAGGTAAGCACTTTATTAGCAAAAATGTTATATTTTTCATTCATGCCATGAGCACTGTAAACATCAGTCCAGTGAATGTCTCTGAGGAGTGTCCTAAAATAATCAATTTTTGGCTTACTGATTACCCTCTTGAGCTCAGATTTAACAGATTTTATATCCTGTTCAGTATTAACATTTAACAGAAGGAACTGCATGTCATGGTCTGAGAGGCCATTGGCTATTGGTTTTGTAATATAATTTTGTTCATTGGACTTTTCTATAAAGAGATTATCAATGGCTGTTTGTGAGCAAGTGGCTATCCTAGTGGGGAACTTTACTGTGGGAATTAAGTTGAATGATAGTGTTACTAACTCAAATAAGTTCTTATTCGGAGAGTCTTTAAGGAAATCTACATTGAAATCACCAGCAACCACTATTTCTTTGTTTTTGGTTATTAAATGGGCCAGTACAGCTTCAAGGTGGTTTACAAACAGATTAAAGTTACCTGCAGGTGCTCGATATACACTTAATATTATGAAAGATTTTTTGTGAAAATCTAATTCTGTTGCACATGCTTCCATATGCTGTTCTAGGCAAAATTTATGAATGTCTATGTTCTTAAATTTATGACAGTTCCTGATGAATGTGGCAACTCCTCCTTTCTCCATTTCTGATCTACAAAAGTGAGATGCTAACCTAAACCCTGTAACACTTAAAAGTTCTATACCAGTGGTCACATGATGTTCAGAGAGGCAGATTATGTCAGCTGGGTTTGAAGACTCTAATTCATCTATGCATATAGTTAATTCATTAATTTTATTTCTCAGTCCTCGAATATTTTGATGCAATAAAGATAGCTGACATTTCACATTGTCTGAGTTAAAATTGGGTGGAGTTAAAATATCTGCTGACAGTTGAAAATTCTTAACCAATGGCTGTTTATGCTGATGTAATAAGCTGGAATTATGTTTTTTGATTTCTTTTTCAAACTGAAGGTTTGTCTCAGTTCTAACCTCTCTTAAAATTTGCTTTCTTTCTCCTCCAGAATAGGACTCTAACTTATTCCGTTGTGTTAAGGAACTGAGGATATACTGGTATGCTTTACTACTCTTTGTATAGTGTATGGGAGTTCGTGAAACATCATGTTGAACTCTGATTTGTTTTGAGCTGGAGAATCTTTCATATTTTGTGATGACGAAGTGGACTTTGTTTTCGTGAGTCTCTGATGACTATTTAGTTTGGAGGTTTTTCTGCCATTCTCGTAACGCTCTCAATGTAACTTTACTGCATTTGATATGGGTATTTTCATTCTGTTTTTTAACTGAATATTATAGGACCATATCCCATTTATTTCAGATGTCCTTTCTTGAGTAAACATTTGTAAGGTTGTGGGGGTTTTGTTTTGCTTGCTTATTCTTGAATTGAGAACAACTGTGTGAGGTGAAATGACAAGTTTTAAGTCGCAATATTTCTCACCTTTTCAACTCTCCAACATAAAAACAGCGCAATGGATAATGCATCTTGCCAACATCAAAAAGTGGAATAAGTTTATACACAACAATGTTAAATATTAACTCTCTGAAAGAACATTAATCTTAAGCACAATATTATGAAAGTTTAATTGGAAGTTTCTTTACATTAATCCTAAGCACAATAATATGAAAGTTTAATTGGACGTTTCTTTACAAAATTGCTCCTACACATACATTATGATGTTGGTCAGTACTACGAAAATCGTCCGATTCCGGTTCAAAGTTCGGTACTATTTAGGATGACAATCAAGTCTATGGTGGATGGTCAGTCAAGTGACAAATTTGAGCGCAAGATTACCCAAGGCCGCTCGAGTTTACAGTGGATGCAAGCTGGTGAACCAACAAAGTTCACACCTCTGCATGCGGTATTTACCTTAAGCTGCGACGTGCTGCTGTCTGCGAGGCCGCTCTCTCCCACTAAAATTCCTACAAAACTAATCTGGCCTTTGCTGAACTTTCCAGCAGAAACTGTCCCTATATTTCTCATTATGCGAGAAAACATGTAATCAGCCTGAGTCTTATTATGTGGCGATATACACGCGCATGGTTGGAGCAGCATGCATATTATAGTGCCCTCTCAGTTCTTGCAAGAACAATTAACTAGTTTGGCTGGTTCGTTTCTCCACAGTTGGAGCTAAGCGTTGCTACAGCTAATTTTAGCTGTAGTGCAGCCACTGTGAGCACAGTGTCCACACCAATTTCTTCTCTGCATCGTACGGAGCTTTAAGCACTCCGTTCTACACTTGACGCCAGTTCAGAGAAGAGTCCCCCAACAAATTTCTCTCTTGTCCTACTCCTGGCAGAACTGCCTCTCTCCACTTGGGTTCCTTTTTCACGTCACCGCTTTTTTCGACCAATAGGAGCGTTCCTCTTATTTTGTAGAAATACCCTCTACCAATCGCAACGTCCCTTTTATCAAACTGCGTCGAAACTTCAGTATTTTTCTCCTTCCTAGTGAGTTTCCACCAAACGGACGTTTTGTGCCCAATCTAGACGCCTAAAGCACATTGACCTTTCCGTATGTTGCAATCGCTGGACGAAAATGCGTCATTTGGTTTTGTTCATATCCCGTTGGAATTTCGAAACGCAGTTTTCTAAAGCTTCTTCTCTGCTCTTGTACCGATGCCCTCGCTACAGGCGGCCCTCCAGCTTGAATCACCTGGCCCGGGGTCGCTGTCCTCCTTCCTGCCACCGCTTTAAGTGGCTGCTGGCGTAACTCCCGCAGCATGGTTTCGCTACACCGTTGTGGAGCCGGCTTTTCAAGACTAAAAGCCACTCAACTCGCGTTCCCTGTTCTACCTTCCGCTCAAAGACAAGTATTATATAGGAATGGTGTGTTAATTACCATCGATTGACTGTCATCCCTTTTTGCATTACTTATTGATAGGCAAATAACTGTCGATTTACGTTAGGTGTCCTCTTCACCTTCTCATTGCGATTTGTAAAGGTCTCATGCAGGTGCGAATCTGACCATTTATTCTGCCACCTTACACAGTATTCAATGTAATTCTCTGTCATTTACATCAATTACAGACGTTAGAATAGAACCCTTCTTTTTAAATTATCCATTTATCTTTTATTTTATATTTCTGTGTATTTTATTAACTAGCAATTGCAGCCAATGCAGAGAGTATTTGATGGCAAGATAACAGCTACAGGTTATTATTTGCAGCAAGTTGGCTGCAGGGCATCAAAGCTGATGCGCATGGCTTGACCCTATGTCTGCATCGAGCTGTTCTTTTTAAACAAAGTCTTGTGTGTCCCAAGTACCTAAAGCATGAGTAACCACAAGTAAAGATGCAACTGGTTTGCTTGTATTGGATGCTATTTAGGAAGAGCAATAACACTAGCAGTAACCATTAGGTACCGTCGTACTCTTGTGCAGGCAAACTGAGGGGGTACACTTCTGCTTATAAGGGTGAGCATCACAGCTGGGGACTCTCTCCCACTAGAAGAGTCACAGCAGGTTTCCTTTTCTGCCTGCACGCCCTTGCGCTGAGCTGCAGTCGCGTCAAGACAGTGCACATGCTGCCACAAATACTGTGCATCAGTGTTTCAGTCCAGCCATCAGCATGCCACTGGCCACCTCTTGCATTAACACCACCACACTCGGTGGTGTCAATACACGCCAAGGGGCCATGCATTGCCGACCCTGGTGATTGGTAATCACCCATAATATTTAGTCGCCAGGCGACCATCGTGAATCGTAGTGACTTCAGTGTAATTATTGTGTGTGAACAAAAGTGTCATTTCTATTCGTTTCGCTGCATATTTCTTTCAGTTACTGTCTGTGCTAAACTATAGCAGTTCTTTCCTTTTATGATCTAAATTTCGTCAAACTAAATTACTTGAAAGTAACACATCACGTGAAAGTTACTTTCGCCTGTACGTTTTGCACACCAGTCTAGTTTTAGTTGTATTTAACTCGCAATAATGTGTGGTTTAGAACATACTGGACTGAAAGCTATACACCACGACCTTTTTCCAATGGAAGATCAGAAAATCAAGTGAACACGTTTGTAAATAGTATCATTTCACCGTGACTGCTACGAATTATGAAAAGGTAAGTAGGTTATTATGACGGTAAGAATCTACAGTACCAGTTGTAAAACAAATCAGATTTATAAGTGAATACTTTCCTCAAAATCGATTGACAAACACTATGCATCTAAAAAGACCATGTTAAATGAAAAATAACAATTTCCCTTCTAATGTGGAAAGTAACACATTTATAGAAATAAGTTTAGAAACAGATGTAGGATGGTCTTATACATATACATACAAGTGTTTTTATGGCTTGAAAATCAGAAAAGTGTATTTCCCTCTGTACGACATGTAATGGTCCAAATGTGTGAACGACCTGGTTGGCAGCTTGAGACAGGTAGATGAGGTATACCCAGCCGCGGCCACCTCTAATACAGGCAGCCTACAGAGTACAACATCTGTAGTGGCTCAGTTATGTAGTGCTACACCTCTAAACTAGAGGTGTTCAAACTCCAGTTTAGCTCTAGCAATTATTTTTCCTTTTCACCTCTGTCAACGATTTCTTAATGTGAACACTGTCAAATTGCACAGTGTTGTAGAGTACAAGTGGAACTGGGGATGACAATGACATATTAGTGTCAACAGGAGTATTGCTGTAACAGCATTATTCATTTAATAGAGTCTGTACATCCACACTCTGTAATCCACTGTAAAGAGTGTGGCTTGGGATATTTAATGTTGTACCACATTTTCGTACTTCTTCCCATTTCATTCGCGTTTGAAGAGTGGGAAGGATGACTGTGTAAATGCCCTTGGGCGCGTGGTGGTTACTCTAATCTTGTCTTTGCATTCCCTACAGGAGCAACACACAGGCGATGTAGTACAGATTATTCACATAATACTGTTTCTTAATCTTTCTAAATAGGCGATTACTGGATAATTGTCGTCTCTCTTCAAGCATTTGCCGATTAAGGTATATCAAGAATTGCCGTACCTAACATTCTCCCAACAGCAAGAGAATCCTGTTACCTATTATGCTGGCCTCCTTTGTGTGTGTTCATTATTCTCTCTTAGTCCTATTTGCGATGGTCCCACACATTTAAACAATATTTTAAAGGAGTGCACACAACTGTTTTCTAAGAGGTCTCCTTTATAGACGTCCTCTTTAATAGTTTTTGTTAAACTCAAAGTCTCTGCTTTCATAGGAAGCTCACGCCATTGAAAATGTTTTGGGTTGTTTTCCTTATCGAATTTGAGTCTGTGAATTTCGCAAAATTTAATTCTCATGTATCGAGTAAACACGATGCTTGAAATGAAATTCATCATGCATTCTCTAGTGGTAACAAGGAGTTTCTTGAATCCATTTAATATGCATTGCATGTGTTAGGAAACTTGCGAACCTTCTTCATCACATCTCACTTACAGAGACATTTATCGGTGCGTTCAGTAATCCAGTAACCCCACGGATGCTGGCGCTAAACATCTACAGAGGAGTTGGAGGGAATGCATGTGCCAGTTGTCATGGCCTTTGGAAAGTCGGCTTCAGGTTTCAAGTGTGTTATTTATCAGTCTTTTGAAACAGTTAAAAAGCGAATAGCCTGCTAATATTGGACCGACACGTGGAGAAATATATAAAGAGCTCAGAATGTTTAAATGCATACGGAATTTCCTCATTGAATTTACTTGCATATCGATATCATAAAAGCAACAGTTTGATTAACCTACATTAAAGTTTTCTAATCAAAGGAACACATCCACTTGATATCTGTATTATGACATGTGACAAGAGTTTGAAAGTGTAGTAGTATGTTGTTTTGTGGTCGGCGGTATGGGAGTGTAGTAGATGCTACACGATATTACGAACAACTATGACGGAGATACAGGATGACTATGGCGGGGACGTCGTTTTAAGGATAAATGGCCAAGAATTTCAGTGCAGGCGAAAAGAATTAGCTATGCGAAGTCCATATTTTGAAGCTATGTTTACTCATCGTTTTGTTGAAAAAGATAAAAGAGTTATTGATATGCAGGTCAGTTTCATCGACTGTATGGTAAACAATTCATAGAACAATGTCGTGAAATTTGACGATGATTTTGTTTTGGTCTGCTGTCCAGAGACTGGTTTGATGCAGCTCTCTATCCTGTGCAAGCTGCTTCATCTCAGAGTAACTGCTGCAACGTACATCCTTCTGAATCTGCTTAGTGTATTCCTCCCTTGGTCTCCCTCTAAGATTTTTACCCCCCCACGCTTCTCTCCAATACTAAATTGTGAATCCCTTTATGCCTCAGAACGTGACCTACCAACCGATCCCTTCTTCTACTCAAGTTGTACCACAAATTCCCTTTTCTCCCCAATTCTATTCAGTACCTCCTCATTAGTTGCCCGATCTTCCCATCTGATCTTCAGTATTCTTCTGTAGCATCACATTTCGAAAGCTTCTATTCTCGTCTTGTCTAAACTCTACTTCTATACCTCGTTACACACCATACAAATACTTTCAGAAAAGACTTCCTGACATTTAAATCTATACTCGATGTTTATACTCGATGTTTATACTCGATGTTTATACTCGATGTTAACAGATTTCTCTTCTTCCGAAACACTTTCCTTGCCATAGCCAGTTACATTTTATATCCTCTCCACTTCGACCATCATCAGTCATTTTGCTCCCCAAAAGCAAAACCCATCTACTTCTTTAAGTGTCGTATTTCCTAATCTAATTCCCTCGGCCTCACCTGATTTAGTTCGACTACATTCCAATATCCTCGTTTTGCTTTTTTGATGTTCACCTTATTTCTTCCTTTCAAGACACTGTCCATTCCATTAAACTGCTCTTCCAGGTCCTTTGCTCTGTCTGCCAGAATTACAATGTGATTGGCAAACGTCAAAGTTTTTATTTCTTCTCTGTGGATTTTAATGCCTGCTCAAAGTTTTTCTTTTGTTTCCTTTGCAGCTTGCTCAATGTACAGATTGAATAACATTGGGGATGTGCTACAACACTCTCACTCCTTTGTAAACCACTGCTTCCCGTTCTAGCCTCTCGACTCTTATAGCTTCCATCTGGTATCTGTACAAATTGTTATTAGCTTTTCCCTCTTGTATTTTATCCCTGCCACCTTAAGAATTTGAACAGGAATATTCCAGTCAACATTGTCAAATGCTTTCTCTAAGTCTACATCTGCTAGAAACGTAGGTTTGCCTTTCCTTAATCTTTCTTCTAAGATATGTCGTTGGGTCAGTATTGCCTCATGTGTTCCAACAGTTCTACGGAATCCAAACTGATCTTCTCCAAGGTCAGCTACGACCAGTTTTTCCATTTGTCTGTAAAGAATTTGTGTTAGTATTTTGCAGCCATGACTTATTTATTGAACTGATAGTTCGTTAATATTCATACCTGTCAATGCCTTCTTTCTTTGGGATTTGAATTATAACATTCTTCAATTTGACGATATCGAGAACAATACCCATTATTTCGACTTGACAGTACCTAGGTGCTAATGTAGACATGTAAACATTGTCAACAAGTCAATTTATCACGAAGATTTAAATGCATTACACGTAACACCTGTAGAATAATTGTAATTCGAATTGTGAGCTATTCTCCCTCTATGTTGAGCCCTTTAATGATATCGTTTTGCTTGCATCAGTATGTTACGAAGTTCCGACAGAAAGCCTGCGATTGTCTGCACATACACTGCACTCAAATTCGTTTAAGACTGTAAGTAGGTAAATGTGTGATTAAAAGCCTTTTTCCACCCTCTGTCACAGGAGCTGGTATTTTATTTCAAATTGGGGTTTCAGCCCTGTCAGAGACTTCAGAATAAGTAGAGATCCCATTGAATCGAAGAATAAATGTAGATAACTTTCAGAGAAAAACAGGCTCTACCATTTGCTGCGTAAAACATAGCCAATCTTGCCAGACAATATGTCCACAAAATTAAAACTGTACTGTCATAGACACTTACGTTCAGTAAGAATGTTAGTTCAGAAGTAGCAATGCTTATCGAGTATAGGGGGAATAGGAGCACAGGCTGAATTGTCTACCTATGGTTTTTTTTCTTTACCTTTTTTTTTTTTAAAGTGTGTATGGTGCTTGTCAAAGCATGCACTGTATGTCATTTTGAAAAAAATAAAGCTGTAAACGTGTAGCTGCTATCAAAATCCATATGCTAATGTTCTGTGTACACAGAAGTGTAAATAAGTAGAATGATTCCATTAATAAATATAGGTAGAACAAGGGCAGTAAAACCCCTGAAAAAAGTAAGAATATCCATTCTTACAGATTTTAAAAAATCGTGCCTGTCTTGTATTTAGATATTGCAGTGTTAAAAATATAAATTTATAGAAATATTTATGAGGTAAGAGTTATATTTGTGGGCTTTCCAACATTTTATTGTTAGGGACGTGGATCTGTATTTACTAGTAAATTTAACATCGTAAGAAAATTATTTGCTAGTCATTTTGACAAGATCTCCGTTTTCCCTTTTTAAGCCTGTTGTGTATTTCCCATAGTATTGAATCTTATATGCCTTTAAGATACAGAAGTATAACTTAATTGGTGGGATCTGGCCTACATCTGTGAATTTCACTTAAAATCGGTTGATAATAGTAATGAATTATCGACATTGCAATAAACAGTTAGTCATACTTCTTACAGCTCATTATTTTTGTGGTCTTTGGTCTAAAAACTGGATTGATGCACCTTTCTGTATTAGTATATCCTGTGCAAACCTCTTTCTCTTCACAATCACTGCAGCTTCCATTTGGTCAAACATTGTTCTTCCTGTACAAATTTTACATTCATACAATACCAGATTATCAATTTTTTGAAGTCTCTGAATGTGTCCTGTCAACCAATCTCTTCTTTCGGTCAAATTTTGTCATACATTTGTTTTCTCCAAAAATCATTCAATAAGCCTTTTCTTCATTGGTAATCTGATCTATCCATCTAATCTTCAGCATTGTTCTGTAGAAGCTGAGGCCAAGCAGTTCTAGGCACTTCAGTCCTGAACCGCGCTGCTGCTATGGTCGCAGGTTCGAATCCTGCCTTGGGCATGGATGTGTGTGATGTCCTTAGGGGATTATGGACGTGTCCGATTCCACCCGTCTGCTTTGGCCCACGATGTCATCAATATGGTGGAAATGGCTATTCTAAGTGTCTCCAATATAGCGCCTATTATGTCACTACATAAACATGGCAACAAACACGAAAATACGTATAAGACAGTAAATTCTTCCTCTTAAAGTACAATCAAACTAACGCAACAACTGCGGGAAATTGGAGTTTTTTGGGAGGGGACAAGCTAAATATAACAGTAAAGAAAAAAACACCACGATCCCAACACACACTAAATGACGAGCAAAAAAATAATAAATATGAAATCTAGAGAGATCGGACACTTCCCTGCACCTATGTAGGTCAACCGCAGCTGACAATACCATAACACCAACGCCTGCAGCAAACTACGAAAATTGGAATCTGTCATTTCCCTTATTGATACAAAAAACCAACACCTACAACTACTAAAAACAAAACCGAAACCACAACGCCTCAAAAATCCAAAAGTCAAACATCCCTACGTAAATTAAAATACATTAAATACACAGAACATTACAACTCGAGAAAAATAGAAAAAAAAGTTACTTATCACCAACAACCACAACAAGACGACATCTACAAACACAACCAACTTAAACTCCGCGCCATAATGACGTCATATACAACACCTTTACGTCATGGGTCAAAGCAGATGGGTGGAATCTGACGGTTCTGTTGACGGAAGCGTCCAATCCCACCCGTCTGCTTTGACCCATGACGTCACAAATATGGCGGAAATGACCATAAACGACAATTCCAATATGGCGGATATAAAATCGTTGCATACGTATCATAAAGACGAAAATACATCGAAAAACACACACACACACACGTTTCACAAAAAGCCTAATGACTCCAACAGGACAAGCGTGGGAAATTGGGGGTTTTTGGGTGGGGACAAACTAAATATAAACAAATTTAGCCACCCACCCCCATACAAAACCACACAAAACGACGAAACAATCGACATCACAAAACTCACCAAATACCACAAAACACAATATTATCAGGAATCGGACACTTCCCTTGACTTGTATAGATCTACAGCAGCTCCCGATCCCATAAATTGGGATCGAACACTTCCCTTGACATATATAGCTCAACAGCATCTCCCGATCCCATCTCCCAATACAAAAACCAAAATGCACTGCCAAACATTACGAACGGACACTTCCCTTGACCTACACAGATCTACAGCTGCTCCCGATTCCATAAATTCGGATTGAACACTTCCCTTGACCTATATAGCTCAACAGCAACTCCCGATCCCATCTCCCAGTACAAAAACCAACATACTCCACCAAACACTGAGATTGAACACTTCCCTCCAACTATATAGCTCAACAGCAGCTCCCAATCTACCAACCTTCACAGCCACAAATTTCAATGAAACACTTCCCTATACCCCAATACACAACACATACGCCAAAAACAAAAAAATGAGAACTTACCACAAGAAAGTTCCAGCCCCACAAACTAGATGGCCACCACAATCTCTCTCTCTCTCTCTCTCTCTCTCTCTCTCTCTCTCTCTCTCTCTCCTCTCTCTCTCTCTCTCTCACACACACACACACACACACACACACACACACACACACACACACACACACACACACACCAACGAAAAAATACTAAACCAAAAGAAAAACCCACCCACACCTCAAACCCCCCCCCCCCCCCCGACCCCAAAATAAAAAACCCACAAACAAAAACCAAATGCAACATAAAAAAAATCTCAATCACACACTAAAACTCAACAAAATAGATCCTCCACAACTAAAACAAAAAACAAACACACTCCCCCCCACCTTATCAAATACTATAGAACAAAATAAACCACCCACCCCCACCCTGAGCCACAGCCACCCACCCACCTACCCAGACCACCCTAACTAACCACTTTCGGCCTATACATTTTACCCACAGCCCTTAAGAAAACCCGAACAATACAATAGCCCTCTGGGACACTCTTCCGCCAACAGTACTCATCTAAATGAGACTGAAGGTTGGAAGAGCGCCTCTTCCCCCTCCCAAGAACTGACTTAACCGCCCCCCCACATCCCCTCTATTGTATTAGTACAAGCCCCTGTCTCATAATTCTTAAACTCTAAACTATGGTTCACTACTAAATAATTAAATCCCCTCTCACCCAACCCCCTATAAGAAGAAAAAGCATCAGAAACTATTGTGAACCCCGGCTCTATATATTCCTCAATTAACCCCACTAATTCAGCCTTGGACATCCCTTCCACAACCCTAAAAACACATTTGAAACCCCCCCCCCCCCCCCCCCTGGAACAACAGCCCCCCATACCCAAAGACCAGCCACAGACTTCCCCCTCCCATACTTCCTTTTCCAAAACTGTGACTCGTCCACCTCCACAATAACCCCATGCCCCCCCAACTTACCCCTGTACTTAATAAATTCCGAACACACTGCACGACAAAAGGAATACCAATCTAAAACACTCCTCTCACTCACACCAGTCTCATGCGCGCAAAAACTCTGTGGGGATATAACAAAAATAATATGTAACAAGTACAATCTCGCGCATGCCCAACCTAGACTTCTCGAACCAGGTACCACGCCTTGTGGAACGCCATATGTCGTCTTTGCGACAGCGCTACATATAACTGTCCCTGTTCCGAGAGTCCGGAACTTTAACCAATTTCATTGCTTCATGGCACACACCGCACTTCACCACCTCGGCAATTAGGCCAAAATGCTGTAGGAACTTAATCAGCTCTAAAGCTGTGTCCCCCATCATAGCCCTCAACCGAGAACTATTGATCTTGTCTTTCATATCCATTCCTGAACAAAAAACCACAGCTGATTAAACTTAATAACAAAACGACCTGACATACAGCAATCATCACTACATTAACCTTCACACAAAACCAGAAAACTGTTAACTCACTGATACAAATTCCGCTTCAAAAATACGCAAGCAGCACTCGCCACTGAGCAACAGCAAACTGAGCCCAATACACCAAACAAACGAAAACCCTGAACATACCACTAGAGGGCACAACAAACCACAACACGATGACATCTACAAACATGCCACACTCACGAACCAAACTCTGCGCCGTAATGACGTCACACACCACAACACCCTTACATCACGGGTCAAAACCGACGCGTGAGATCGGACGCTTCTGTCGACCCCAACTGTCCACTCTATTCAATTGATGTTCCAATTCTTTTTCTGTTTGACGGAATTACTCTGTCGCTGGCAGACCTCAAAGTTTTTTATATTTTTTCACTGAAACTGAATTCCTTTTCCAAGTTATTGCTTTGGTTTCCTTTACTGCTTGCTCAAGAAACAGGTTGAATAACAGTGGAGATAGGCAATAACCATGCATCACTCCTTTATCAATTGCTTCCCATTCACGTCCTTCTACTCTTATAAATGCAGCGTCATTTCTGTGTAAGCTCTAAATAGCCATGTGTTCCCTGGGTTTTATGCCTGCCACATTCACAAGTCCAACATGAGTATATTCCTGCCAACATCATCAAAAGCATTTCCCTTAGTCAACAAATGCTATAAAATTAGGTTTGTCTCTCTTAAACCTATCTTATAAGATAAGACGTTGGGTCGGGATTACCCACAGCGTTCCCACATTTCTCCAAAACCCAAACTTATGTTTCCTAAGATTGACTTCAAGCCTTTCAATTTTTATATTAATAGAAATTAGAATCTGCAACTGTTTATCATTCAGAAGCAAAAGAGCTGGTCAGTGGAATAGGTCTGCAAAGAAGGAATGCCATAGCCCATGAGAAAAAAGCTGAAGAAATGGAAAGCTCATTATACAGTTCAATAAAGACAGGCAGCTAACATAGAACATCGGTTTAATTGAAATTTCAAATAGATGGTCTGCATGGCAAGAAGACTTGGGTTAAGTATGAAATGCCAATTCATAAAGTCCTCAGGAACAGACAAAAGACTTAATCTGTGAATGATGATAATTTGTAGTATATTATACACTCCTGGAAATGGAAAAAAGAACACATTGACACCGGTGTGTCAGACCCACCATACTTGCTCCGGACACTGCGAGAGGGCTGTACAAGCAATGATCACACGCACGGCACAGCGGACACACCAGGAACCGCGGTGTTGGCCGTCGAATGGCGCTAGCTGCGCAGCATTTGTGCACCGCCGCCGTCAGTGTCGGCCAGTTTGCCGTGGCATACGGAGCTCCATCGCAGTCTTTAACACTGGTAGCATGCCGCGACAGTGTGGACGTGAACCGTATGTGCAGTTGACGGACTTTGAGCGAGGGCGTATAGTGGGCATGCGGGAGGCCGGGTGGACGTACCGCCGAATTGCTCAACACGTGGGGCGTGAGGTCTCCACAGTACATCGATGTTGTCGCCAGTGGTCGGCGGAAGGTGCACGTGCCCGTTGACCTGGGACCGGACCGCAGCGACGCACGGATGCACGCCAAGACCGTAGGATCCTACGCAGTGCCGTAGGGGACCGCACCGCCACTTCCCAGCAAATTAGGGACACTGTTGCTCCTGGGATATCGGCGAGGACCATTCGCAACCGTCTCCATGAAGCTGGGCTACGGTCCCGCACACCGTTAGGCCGTCTTCCGCTCACGCCCCAACATCGTGCAGCCCGCCTCCAGTGGTGTCACGACAGGCGTGAATGGAGGGACGAATGGAGACGTGTCGTCTTCAGCGATGAGAGTCGCTTCTGATTGGTGCCAATGATGGTCGTATGCGTGTTTGGCGCCGTGCAGGTGAGCACCACAATCAGGACTGCATACGACCGAGGCACACAGGGCCAACACCCGGCATCATGGTGTGGGGAGCGATCTCCTACACTGGCCGTACACCACTGGTGATCGTCGAGGGGACACTGAATAGTGCACGGTACATCCAAACCGTCATCGAACCCATCGTTCTACCATTCCTAGACCGGCAAGGGAACTTGCTGTTCCAACAGGACAATGCACGTCCGCATGTATCCCGTGCCACCCAACGTGCTCTAGAAGGTGTAAGTCAACTACCCTGGCCAGCAAGATCTCCAGATCTGTCCCCCATTGAGCATGTTTGGGACTGGATGAAGCGTCGTCTCACGCGGTCTGCACGTCCAGCACGAACGCTGGTCCAACTGAGGCGCCAGGTGGAAATGGCATGGCAAGCCGTTCCACAGGACTACATCCAGCATCTCTACGATCGTCTCCATGGGAGAATAGCAGCCTGCATTGCTGCGAAAGGTGGATATACACTGTACTAGTGCCGACATTGTGCATGCTCTGTTGCCTGTGTCTATGTGCCTGTGGTTCTGTCAGTGTGATCATGTGATGTATCTGACCCCAGGAATGTGTCAATAAAGTTTCCCCTTCCTGGGACAATGAATTCACGGTGTTCTTATTTCAATTTCCACGAGTGTATATTGAAAATTCAAGAAATGAAAGTTGCTGTTATACAGACGTACGTGTTGCCAGTCCCCGAGCATAAGTTAAAATGAATAGAAAATGTGGCGATTGGATCAGTGGAAGCGTCCGATTCCACCCATCATCAGATTCCACCCATTGACCCGTAGCGTAAAGGTGTTGTGGTGTGGGACGTCATTACAGCACGGAATTTATGAATTGGTTGTGTTTGTAGATGTCGTCTCCTTGTGTTTGGTGGTGGTGGTGGTTGTGGTGGCGGCAGCGGTTGGTGTGTGTGTGTGTGTGTGTGTGTGTGTGTGTGTGTGTGTGTGTTTTTTTTTTGTGCCGAGGGTAACATGTTGTATTGGGTTCATTTGAGCCTTGGTGTTGGATGTGTGAAGTCATTGACAGTGTTTGTAGTTTGGGATGTAAGGTTTGGAAGTTTTTTCAGTGAATTGTCAATTAATTTTTTATTGTTTATGGTGCAGTGAGACGTTTTATTTATTGTGTGGCTTCTATTGTTAGGTATGGACATAACGATGAAATATCACAGTGCTGTGCTTCGGTCGGAGATAGTGGAGGGCATACTGTCCATTATTAAATTCCTCCAGATATTTTGATTGATCACTGAGATTTTTTTATTTTTTTTTGGGGGGGGGGGGGGGGGTTGACCTAGTTTGCAGTGCTGGAATTTGTTGGTGATAAGTAATTGTTTGTTTGGGTCTATTCTTCTAGAGTTGTGATGTTTTATGTATTTATGGTGTATTGAATGTGTTTTAATTTATGTAGTGATGTTGGAGTTTTGCATTTTTGAGGTGTTGTGGATTTGGTTTTATTTTTCATAGTTGTAGGTGTCAGTTTCTTGGTATCGGTAGTTGTGGTTGATCTATATGGGTGGAATGAAATGTGAGATTCCAATTTTCATAGTTTTAGCTGTGTAGGTGTTGATGTTTTGGTATCGTCAGCAGTGGTTGACCTGCACACCTGAAGGGAAATTTTCATAATTTTAGTTGTAGGTATTGTTTTCCTACCATCAGCTATGGTTGACCTATATAGGTCAAGAGAAGTGTCAGATTCCTACAATTTTGTTGATGTAGTGGAATGCTGTAATTTTTTCCCTTTTTGTTCATCATTTTGTGTGTTTTGGAAGCTTGGTTCTTTTTTCACTCTTATGGTTAGCTTGTCCCCATCCTAAATCCCTCAGTTTCTCTTGGTTGTCCCATTAGTCTGTTTTTTTATATTTTTTATTTTTTTTGTGATGTTATTGTCTTATTTGCACTATATGATCAAAAATATCCAAACACCTCACAGAAACATATGTTTTCATATCAGGTGCATTGTGCAGCCACCTACTGCCAGGTACTCCCTATCAGCGACCTCAGTATTCATAGAGAGCAGAATGGAGCACTCCGCGAAACTCAGACTTTGAACGTGGTCAGGTGATTGGGTGTCACAAATGTCATATGTCAGTATGTGAGATTTCCACAATCCTAAACAACTCTAGATTCACTGTTTTCAATGTGATAGTGAAGTGGAAAAGTGAAGGGACACATACAGCACAAAAGTGTACAGGCTGACCTCATCTGTTGACTGACTCGGACCGTCTACAGTTGAAGAGGGCCGTAATGTGTAATAGGCACACATCTATCCAGACCATCAAACAGGAATTCCAAACTGCATCAGGATCCACTGCAAGTACTATGATAGTTAGGCAGGAGGTGAGAAAACTTGAATTTCATGGTTGAGTAGCTGCTCATAAGCCACACATCCAGTAAATTCCAAATAACGCCTCGCTTGGTGTAAGGAGCTTAAACATTGCCGATTGAACAGTCGAAAAATATTGTGTGGAGTGACGAATCACGGTACACAGTGTGGCGATCCGATGGCAGGATGTGGGTATGGCAAACGCCTGGTGAATGTCATCTACCAGCGTGTGTAGTGCCAACAGAAATATTCGGAGGCAGTGGTGCTATTGTGTGGTTGTGTTTTTCATCGAGGGGGCTTGCCCTTGTTTTGTGTGGCACTATCACAACACAGGCCTACATTGATGTTTTAAACACCTTCTTGGTTCACACTGTTGAAGAGCAATTCAGGGATGGTGACTATCTTTCAACATGATCGAGTACCTGTTCATAATGCACGGCCTATGTTGGAGTGGTTACATGACAATAACATCCCTGCAATGGACTGGCCTCACCGACAGACATTGATACCTCTCCTCAGTGCAGCACTCAGTGAAGAATGGACTACCATTCTGCAAAAAACCTTCCAGCACCAGATTGAATGTATGTCTGCAAGAGTGTAAGTTGTCATCAAGGCTAAGGGTGAGCCAACACCATATTGAATTCCAGCATTACCGATGGAAGGCGCCACGAACTTGTAAGTCATTTTCAGCCAGGTGTTTCGTTACTTTTGATCACATAGTGTATATGTATTTTCATGTTTGTTGCTGTGTGTATGTAGTGACGTCATAGGTGCCATATTGGAGACTCTTAGAATATATCGATGACATCGTGGGTCAAAGCAGACTGATGGAATTGGACACTTCTGTAATCCCTGGTGATTGATTCTTGCAAGAATCATTTTACAGTGACATTGGATGTGACAGCTTAATACAAGGGAATATGTGTCATATCTACAGCCATTAATAGGCGAGAGGACAGGACAAGCAGTCAGAAAATACATGCCAATTTAAAAAGATATTTTGGTGAGGTGGGGAGGAGCAAAGGGGTTAGAAACATCAGTCAAAAGTAATGAATTTGCATCTGTTGTTCATTGTTCAGCTGAATATGAAAGTGCAGATAGATAAAGAACCATAAAAGCACTAAGTAGACGCAACATTACAAATCAACTTTTATAAACACTCAAAGCATTTAGCAAGTTCTGGACTAAGAACTATGTAAGTAACTTGCAGATAAGCATTTCCTGTGCTCTATAGTTCTGGTGTCACTTTTAATTACCGTTTATGCTTGTTCTAGTGGAGGACAGGACACAGTACGAACTAAATCGATGTTTTGATTGATACTTTATCAACATGCAAAGTTTGGTACTGTTCTTAGTGTCTATGACATCTAGTGGTTTGGGTGTAAGCTACATTTCCTGAGAAGTAACTTTAACTGTAACTTAGTTGCTTTCAAAAAGTAACTTTTCAAAGTTTGACATTTAGTTTCATGCGGCATTTAACCTTTGGACAGAAATGAAGCAAAATTCTGTTGAACATCGAGTGGCCAGTGTATATACCAGTTAACTGAAGTATTAGTGACTGGTAGTAAGCTGTAAGAACAAAAACATCAAATACAAGTAGAGAGAAACATTGTGAGAGAGCTAAATTTACCATTAAACTGAGTTATCTTGAAGGATTAAGTATTAGAAATACAGTCAATTTATTTCTCCGTAAAAAGACAAAGAATCTGCAGTACTGTTGTAGGTGTGGTCTACAGGCTAGCAGCTGTAATGTTGTCAAAACTAAAATACTGTACATTGTAAATCAGTAGCCACTAAAACTAAAAGGATGTGCTTAACTGATTAAAAAAGGGTAACCATATGTTCTGATTGTATTCAACAAAATGTCGTAAAAATCAAAGCACTCATCAGCTTCAGATGCATATTTGTAACTAGAAATAACATAATAAACAGATTGAGGCATATTTCCATATATGATGAATCAAACTTCATGTTTTGGCAGAGAAATTTACCTACATCATCAGATCAGAATAGCTTGAATCATCTGCGTAGATGAACTAACATTTGCATTCTCTAAGGAAGTTTTTTTTCTCTCCCTGTACATGGCATGGGTACAAGGAAGGGATGGTGGCTTAGTGCTTGGGCAAGTCAGTCAAAAGCCAGTGGGTTCATCCATTCATAGAGGAGCCAAGACCTGTAGCTATGTGTCACTTTTTCTCTAACATTCTTGAGTCTGGGTCATTGTACAATTGTTCTTGTTCCACATAATGGTGGAAGCAAATCAAAGGAAATTTTACTTGTTACTTGTAGAGTGTATAGTAGGAAGAATAAAATATTGAAGTTGTAGATTATTTGGGAGAACGTGCTGTGCATAGTTCAATACACTGAGCTGTCACCCCTAACACTATCAATGCTTCTAACTCAGCCGGGCATTGAATTGAACTGAGCTTATATGACAGATAATGGTATGTCATTCCACGCTGCTGCACAATTCTGTGCCAAAGTTCATCAGTCTTAGTGGCTGGCAGGTGGTAGTGCCCCAGTGTCTTGGCAACCCATGACACATTTTTAATGGTTGAGAAATATGGAGGCGATACTCTGTATTAAAGTAGGTCACGATAGAATAAGCAGTACACAGTGCAGCATTATGTTGTTGAAAGATATCATAGATAGAGCACAATTATTGTCCTTAATACTTTGGAAATGTAACAGTTGCTGTCCAGATTACCAGCTATTTGAAATGGACACAGTTTTCTTGTGTATCCAATTGCACCCAAGCTATCACACCTGGTGTTGGACCCATATGATGATGTGGAAAGCAGTCTGGCAATGTTCATTTCTCTCAGGGCCTCTACACATGGATACACCTATCATGATATTGGACACAGAACTGGGACTTGTCTGAAAATATGCCTGAATGCACCACTGTCGGCACACTTCTTTCTGCATCTGAGTCGGGGGAACCATCTACCATGGTTACCATGCTTAAAGTTCGTGTTACTCCAGACATCGCTCTGCACTATAGATTTGAATGTTTATCTTGCTTCGATCATGCCCATTTTCAGACTCAAGGCAGGTGACGTGTTTTTAAAATCCTAGACAGCTGAATGAATAGTATGTCTGTCGTATTGGTTGCTATTCATGTGAGGTGGATGTGATTCTGCATGGCATTGAGTATAGCCCTTCTGCATCCATAAATTCCGTATTGGCATGATGGTTCTGTGATAGCAGAGCTGCTAAAATGTAAATGTCATGTGGCTAGGGCCTCCTGTTGGGTAGACCGTTGCCAGCTACATTATTACAGGAGTTTAACCCACAGTTGTAATTCTGCCGCTGACGAATTCAGACAGGTGCTAGTAAGTGTTCCTCCTCTGTAGTTGAGGCATAACATGATTTCACAAAAAACCAACATTTAATTGGAATTTCTAAATAAAAAATGATGCAATCATTTTTTCTTGTATGTATAATATACACTGTGTCACTCCTACCTACTTTGTAAAGGCGTGTTTACACCATTTCATCTTCTGCCTAGTTGCTGTGCAGCTAGTCTCTGTGCAGCTGTAGCTTGCCCCCACACGGAAAGTAGAGGTGCGCAGTGTGAACACTGGTGTGAATGGAATCCATTCGTACACACACACACACACACACACACTCATTGAGGAAGAGGTATGGGCTTGCACATGTGCCTCTACTTGCCTGTGCAGCATCACAGGTGCACGGCGACTAGCCACAAGGTGCACAGGCTGCACTGATATGTTCATCATTTGCATATCTAAGATTATGATGCACTTTATGCCAGTTTAATATTTTTTTGTGTGCCTCTTAATACAGAGGGGAGTCAGAAAAATGTAGACTCCCTTTGATAATTAATATCTTTGAAACAAAATGACATTGTTGCAATTTTTTGCAGTTGTGTAGTCCATTGTTTTCTCAGTGGGTCTTGGTGTTTGTTTTCCAGAAGCTGACAGTGCAGCAATGAATGAAATAAGATTGTGGCTTGAGCAGATGAAGTAAGATTGTCATCTGAGCATTGCAAGGCCATATTGAAGTGGTACTGGAAGTACAAAAACATGATGGAGGTACAGTGGCAGTGGCGTAATGTGTACGGAACTCAGCTACCAACACTTACAACAATTTATCGTATTCAGGATGAATTTGAAGCTGATGGTACTGTCCAGGATGTGCATAAGGAAAGCTGTGGCTTACCAAAACCATCAAAAAGTCCAGCTTGCAGTGTTGCTGCATTGCACCATTTTACTAGGTCACCGACAAATTCTCGAGGCTGCAAAGTGGAATGTGTATGTTCTGAGATTGATGCACACTATAAACGGGGATGACCCGGTTTGAAGGATGGAGTACTGCGGGTGGTTTGAAGGCGTGCTTAGTGAGGATGAATGGTTTGCAGGGATGATTGTCTTGTCTGACAAGGTGCAATTCTAGCTGAATGGTATTGTAAACTGCCACAATTTGTGTACTGGGCTCCTGAAAATCCCCATGTTCACGTGAACAAAAATGTTTATCTACCGAGTGTTAATGTGTGGCGTGGTCTGTCATTGCAAAGTTTGATTGGCCCACTCTTTTTTGAAGGTACCATAGATGGGGTGAGGTGTAACTTCAGATACTGCAAACATTGATTTTACCTGTCGTCCGAGAGGTGTTTGGAAATGAAAGACTGTACCTGCAACAAGATGGCACTCAATCTTGCTTCCACAGAGATGTCAGAGTGTACTGGGAAGAAAATATATCTGGATAGTGGATAGGTTAAAGAGGAGCTGTTCAGTAACCACTGGGGTCTGCAGACCTTACACCTCTTGGCTTCTACCAAGTTTATCAACAGAAGCCAGCTACACTGAATGTGCTACGAGAAACAGTTGAGGCATCCTGTGCGACTGTCACACTGGCAGCACTGGCAGTCGTAGTTTGGTCAACAGTTCAGTGGCATTGACGTTATTTGGGTACTAATGGGGATCACGTTGAACACACAAAATAACCTTTGCCCATGCAAAAACTGTAATAGTTTGTCATTTTGGTCCATTAATACTGACTATCGAAGAGTGTCTACATTTCTCTGGACTTGCAGTTTTAATGGCCATCACTGTAACTATGGAATGCTAGCATCTATAATTTTAGCACAGTCACATTTTCTATCACTAATCACCTTAATTATTTGTAGACATCCAGCATTCTGAAGGTGAAATAGGAGCACAACTTTTTCTTTGTTGAAATAAATGGTTGGAATACCATTGTAAGTCACATTAAGAAGTATCCTTTATTTATTAGTGATGTCTAGTTTTGGACATTATGTCCATTCTCAAACCATGGGTCTTCATAATTAATTAAAGATACAGTCAAGTATGCATGTTTAGAAAAGCTCCTGCAGCCTCTAGCATTACATATATAAAAATGATTCAGCCACTGTTTCAGCACTTCACTATAAGACGATGGGTATGACACGTATGGAAACATCACACGATTTCAGTTAACCCAGTTGGCTGAAGATGTGAGAATTTTTTAAATGATTATTTAACGTTTGTTGCTACTTGTTTGCTAGTTTTTTATCCACTGCTGATAATCAATGTCATACTAATTTGTTACAGCTTCACACCCTGTAATCTTCTGTTTTGTGTCTTATATTCCACTGCAGAACTGTGGAAATATGCTTGTAGTTGAATCTTGAAATTCTCTTAATCTGTGCTTTTTGGTGGTGGGACAGCATGGCCATAATCTCTCAAAGACCTGGTGTCTGTCATATAAATGTTTCCATATTATTTAAGGTGAGTCATAAGTGAGGAAAAATATTTTGCGCATTGTGCTACACATTGTGTTAGAAACACAAAGTTGTTTTTCCTCGTGTCTCTGTAAATGGAATGCTATTGAATTTCATAAAATTGAGAAATGTGAGGTGAATTTTAATGTTTAGTCTGCCTGCACAAGGCAGCGGAAACAATGACAAGACTACACAACTTTCCCACATTGAGCAGCATCCAGCCTTGAGCCATTAACCACTCTCCTTTTCACTCATCTAATTTCATATGACACAAGACTTTACATTCTGCTTCTAAATCTATACTCTGCGAACCACTGAAGTGCATGCTGGAAGGTACATACCACTGCATTGGGGCTGCTTATTCCATTCTTATAAGGAGCACTGGAAGAATAATTGCTTAAAATACGCTATGCACAGTGTAATCAGCCCGACTTTGTATTCACAATAGGGGCTGTAGTATTTTACTAGATTCAACACCTAAGGTTGCTTCTAGAAACTTTCTAAGTAGGCCTTCATGGGATAGGGTAGTTCCAAAAGTAAGGTCTCCTTTTTTTTGTAAGTACATAGACCTATTTATTTCTGCAATGGTTTACATCAGCTTACAGCTTGAACATTTATCTATTTTTCGACATAATCACCATTTCTGTCGATGCATTTTTGTAGACGCTGTGGCAGTTTTTGTATGCCCATGTCATACCAACACGCTGCCATGCTGTTCAGAAAGTAATGAACCTCTTCCTTCACCTCCTTGTCGGAGCTGAATCGCTTTCTGGCCAAATGTTCTTTTAACCTAGGGAACAGGTGATAGTCACTGGGCACAAAGTCAGGACTATAGGGTGGGTGGATGTTTATGTTCCAGGAGAGCAACGGTTTGCCGAACGATGTGTGGCCAGGCGTTGTCATGGAGAATGTGTACGCCCTTGCTCAACGTTCCTCTTCTCCGGTTCTGAATTGCCCGTTTGAATTTTTTCAGAGTCTCACAGTACCTGTCAGCATTAATTGTGGTCCCAGCGATTCAGCTCCAACGACGAGGTGAAATAAGAGGTTCATAACTTTCTGAACAGCATGGCAGCGAGCTGGTATGACATGGGCATACAAAAACTGCCACAGCGTCTACAAAAATGCATCAACAGGAGTGGTGATTATGTCGAATAATAGCTAAATGTTCAAACTGTAAGCTGTAAACTGATGATTGAGAAGCACTCAGGACTCATCTGTGACTGCTGCAACACAGCTCTGTTTATGTTTAACCCTATTTATATAGCTTGCTAAAATCTTCGGATATTGACAAGCTAATGTACCAGTGTTGTTAGAAGCATCACTACAAGGAGCGAGATGCTGGAATGTTGGTATTCCAGTCTGTATGAAAGAGTATTGAGAGTAGTGGACTGAAGGAAGTTGGGAAATTCGAGCACCCACAGCAATTTCTGGGCCATCACTACGCTAAACAATGTTTTTCTAAATAGACAGTAATGTGTATCTTAGAAAAAAACTGCTTCTGTTATGTTTTTATTTCGGGACAATAAATTGCAAACTTCGAGATTTGAAGATAGGTTAATACTCATAAGAGCAAATGGTATCCTGTAGGGTTATCAGATCTGCAGATATGAGGAAAGCAAAAGGAAAGAAAATATCAAATGGAATGAACCAGCTGGTAAAGAGTAGGTGAGAGTTTCAAGCAAGTGTTTGCATGTTTAGAATTCCAGCATAAAATTGGCAGCTGGAAAACAGATGGGCTGGTCCACTCAATCATTACATCAGCAGTATATTTTCTAATATGAACACACACAAGGGGTCTCAACCAATAGTTGTTTCAATATTCAAATCGCAAACAATAGCTTTAGAACTCTAAAGAAGCTTCTGGACATTGTGTCAATAAATTATTACATTCACTACCGTTTGCATTTCCAGACATTCTCTTTCATGTTTATAACACATACACACTGTAGTGCCACTTCAGAAAGAGTCTAAAATCACAATTTTTGTACTTTCAGTTGCAGGAAACTGTGCTATTACCTTATTGTCAGCCGTAGAGGCTTACACAAAGCAACAAGAAACACTTTGATACTGTTTTACTTGCTTCTTCCTCGTGCAAGACAAGGAACAACTGCAAATGTGGGATTTCAGAAATTGAAGTAGAATGTGATCCACCTTTATGTGATCATCAGCCTTTTAGGTGCAAAAGAAGGTACAAAGAGTGGGATTTGTTTGAATATTATATGAGTTAACTAAGCTTAAAGTGTTGAAAGCCAATCAGTCTCATAATGTGTTACTCAAGAGTGTTACCTGTAGATGTAACCTAATTGATACATGCTGTGTGTTCCAATAAAAACTTGATATGTTTGTGTCTTTTTTGTATTTATTTTTGCTATTTGTGCTGATTGTTATGTGTGTCTACATGTGTTTTTATAAAGCATCCTGATCATCATATCTTTTTATGAAAGTTATTGATTAATATTCGATATATTGCTCAAGAGAAATTTGTTTATGTATTTTTAACTTTCTTGAAAGCATATGGCTTCTACATCAACTGTTTGTGAATTCCTGTACTCTTTGAACTACTGTTTTCTTCTAACTGTTGTGCTATGTACTCCATTTCCCACTTTCCGTTAAGTGTTTCATTTCAGCATAGTTGTTAAAGTCTCTTGCTGGACAGCACTTGTGTTCATAATCAGTATTACCCATTAAGTTCTACTGCAAATAACGAACAGAACTGAGAGAGAAGGGGTGGTGTATAATGGTGTTTGGGTGGCAAAGCAAAAGTTTTACTTTCTTAGTTAAAAACTGCATTGGAACTTTTCCATGAGACAGATACTGGAAGAATAAATAATCAACAATTCGAAATGACCATTAGTGGTGTCGCCTTCACCAGATGAAAGCAAGTGATGTGTTGCTAACAAAACATTGAATTTTAACAAAAGGGTTACCCATAATATGAATAGTTTCATTCTATCATGTAAAAGAGTACCAACCTTTGTTCAAGAGTGCCAGAAGTCATATTCTTCTGCTGTAAACCACCTTATTTGGATATTTTGGCTGTGAAATTTTTGACACTTGTTTCTGACTTATTGTATAATACTTTCAAGACTATGGAGTAGTAAGTCATTATTTATGTATTCTCCTTAAAATGATTGAGGAACTAAAGAAATTGACAGTCAAATATTTTTTCTTTGTCTTGGCATTTTCTCAGTTTGCTGGGTGTGTATTTGACAAGTCTTTGATTGTCATGGCTCTTTCATTTGTTTCCATGACAAAATGCTGTCATGCTGCCACAGTGCCACTTTATAACCTTGGTGTGTACAATATTTGCCTGACGCACTTCCAAACTCTGTTCACTGTATTTTAAATGTCTGTGATTTACATTTCTGAGGCAGATATGGAGTAAGATACACTATTCGCCTAAAATATGTTGGAGACAATCGTTGAGTACTCTAGCTTGGAGATCTCTCTCTCTCTCTCTCTCTCTCTCTGTAGCTGGATATATTTGTCTGCTCTTGTGTGGCTTACATTGAAAACAAAATATTCAAAACTGATTCGTTCAGTTTTAAAAGGAGATGTATTTGTTGTTCTCTCCATCTAGTTCAGTCTTAACATCATCCTTAATGGCCAGCAGAATAGGGCAGGCTCTGCAATATCTCGGACTTTGCTTTAAAACAATGTGGGATTAAAAGTTAGCTGCTTTCCCCAAACCAGGTTCGAACAATGGTGCAAACTGCATACAAAGTGTAACTACGGTAGCACCAGATACCAATAGGCCGAGGGATGTGCTTCATGATGTAATGAAAATCCAAAAGTAGAATTCACACTGAGGCAAAATATATTCTGGACCAATGGGTACACCACAGCCAAAAATGAGAATGTCCTTGACACCTGATGAGTGACTTGTTAGTTGCACATGGCCAAGACGTGGCCGTACACCCACAACTTTGATTACAATGCACTGAGTGAGGGAGTGTCCACATAGACTGGTTGATAACTGAGACTAATGCATGATTAGCAAAAAGAAAAGTCAATGGAATGTCTTGTACTGTTGCCTGTAGCAAAATTTTGTGTGATGGCAGCACCTGATCATGGCGTGAAGAGTCATTAATTTGAATCAGCTTGGACTGCTGTCTGTTGCCCACCTTGCTACAGTATACCTCCGCATTGTGCCTTCTTCATAAGCACTTGTAATATTTGCCCTCATTGTTGTATCCTAGCCAGTAATGCCAACCGAGCCCGCTGTCAAAAGGTTGGCAGCATCAAAGTACGGACGCCATCCGCATAAGCAGCGCCAGCGAGACAGGAAATCGCCGCAAGTCTGCGCGCGCCACCGCTGGCTTCTGGCTTCTTAAGCGCTGGAGTCGCGAGCGCTAGGACAGTTCTGTATTCGCCGCTCAGTTGTATACTCGCCACCGAATTGTGTACTTGCTAGTCAGTTGTGTGTTCATCGCAGCAGAGTTGTTGTTTGTCGTCAGCCGACGCTGACCTAGCCGCTCCGACTCGAACTAGACAGATTTCTGTAGACACCGAGTTCACTACTGTGTTTCTGTATCTTCATGAATAAAGATAATACCGACTTATTTAATCAGAGTGTTTGGGGTTTCATCTTTCTGTTTACTGTTCCAGCGGACCGGTCGGCCCGCTATTAAAAGTGTGGCGGTGACTTCGTAAGCCATTTCCACAGCCAAGTGTTTGTCGCTACGAACACCGCCACAAAACTCATAATGAGGAAATTCCTGTCTGGGAGGTAAGGAAAAACAAGCTGGTAACTTGGAAAAACAGTGCATCACTGCAAATATCTGGTACTAGCTTAGGATTGTAGAGAATAAGGTCGAGTGGCCGACAGTAAACATAAGTTCTTTACCACTTTATTGTTTTTTGTGGAAATCAGCTGCACTGCATCATTGGAGCTCTGGGCCATTTGTGTAATATCAAAATACGCCAAAAAGTTTGTTGCGCTGCTGCTGATACTTAAAATGTGCACACAATTCGCAGCACTTCAGGCAGACTGGGCCAGACTGTCCTAATGCTAATTTGTGGTCTTCCCTGTTTGGGCATAAACAACTCATTGCTTCATGAGCTAAACTTTCAGTGTATGACTTATCACACTTACAAGTGAATTTACTTTTTTGACTCAACCCCTGCAAATCTGCAATCCAAGATGTACAACTTATATAGTGTCTGACTTTTAATGTTGCAAGAATTCTAGAGTTGATGCTACCTCTTTCATTTTGGTAGAAAAAAATGTGCAGATAATGAAGAGAATATGTCAGACTATGGTAACTGCACATCAGACAATGGGGCTAACTTTTGGTCTGAATAACATAAGTGAGGATTCGTAGAGAGAGAGAGAGAGAGAGAGAGAGAGAGAGAGAGAGAGAGAGAGAGAGAGAGAGAAAAGGCCATTTGGCAATCCAGATATTTAATCCTGCTGGCCTGTGGCCTGAAAATGCAATGTGACATGCTTGTGTGATATACTTTCCAGGCTTCTTTAAGCCTTTTCAAAATTGTGGAAGTGCCAGGGTGGCTGGCAATGCCTGTGGCAGCTACAACATTGAACTAGTTAAATGCTTGATCAAATCCTGATACTGGGTTAGCTGTTGCTGCCAATGCTCAAGAAATCTGGCTTGTGGTACCATTTGGTGAACAAAAACCGTGACTGCCTTGTTGCCAATGTTATGTCCCTCACTTATGGTCAACAATGTTTATTGAGCACAAATAACTTCTGGGGTAACAAATAAAAATTGTCTGTTAGTTGATAAACCAAACAGTCGAAATTCTAAGCAGTGCAATCATCTGAGCCACAATAGAAACTAATATGGGATAGTTTGCTTAAGTTGAATAAGATTGAAACACTGTTTCTGCAATAAGCATTTATTGAGTGATCAGAGCTCCATTAAGCCTACCAGTGGTGGAAACCGCAAGTTCATCATTCATAGCACTATGCACACAGCAAACTGTCACAATGGCCAGAGTCTGCAGGTAGAGGCGAGTTGGGTAATGGAAACTGAGGATGAGTTGGCCACCATGCGGCCCCTATGGAAACCTGCATGACCGACCAGCAATATCAGCTGTGCTCTCACTGCAACAGCCATATGCGATGTTACATGTAATGATGTATCTGTGTTTTGCATCCTTAATCCATTTATTAGGCACATAATTCTCTAGACTGTAATTTATAATCTGCTTAAACTTTGCTTATAATTCCTCTACATCCATGTTATGGAACTGAGTGGTGCCTGGTGCCAATTCACTGTCTAAGTGAGATGCCAGTGCTTATCTGCTCTTTCTTGCAGAAATATTCTCCTAGCTTTCTTAACTGATTTATGAACTTTCGTAACCATTGTTGCTATAATATCATGATCACTAAACCCCATTTCTATACTGACCTTGTTGATAAGGTCCAGTGTGTTTGTAGCTACCAGATCTAAGTTATTTCCATTGCATGTGGGCTGCCGAACTAGCTGCTCGGATGCAGAAAACTTGTTCAGAAGTACTTTACGTGACTGACTGTACCCCCACCCCGTTGCAATGAATCCATAGACATCCCAGTCAATACTCAGAGGTTAAAGTTGCCTTCAACTAATTACACATGATCTGAGTATTTACATAGTACTGACCATAATCATTCTTTGAATGACTCTAGATCTGTCACAATAGAATCGCGTGATTGGTAAAAACATCTAACAATAAAATTGGGTTCACCTAGACCTATTATAAGGGACCAGGTAACTTCTCTGTCGCACTCAACTTCAACCTCAATAGAGAGAATATTTCTGTCAACTGCTATGAACACTCCCCTCCTATTGTCTTGAATCTCTATTTCTGATATAAGTTCCATGGCTTACTAATTATCTCAGTGCTTTCCACTTCGGGTTTTGGCAAGCTGTCAGTCCCGAGAATAATTTGAGCACTAGAACTTTCCTGGAGGATAGTAAATTCAGGAACTTTGTTATGAGAACTTTGACAGTTTACTGATAAAATTTTGACTGTCAAAGTGGTCTGACTTCCCTTGCTGCATATTGGCTGATGAGTGTTCATAAGAGTATCTCAAACTACTGCCTAGCCTAAAAATCCTCACATGCACTCCACAGGCACTCTGAGTAGCTGCTTCCTTTGTATAGTGCACTCATGACCTATTGAGGAGAGTCCTACAAACCACCAACCAATAATGGAGGCCAAGAAGTCTGTAGTCAAGACAATGAATGGTTTGGTTGAGACTCCCCACTCAGCTCCAGATCCTGATCAACTCTGGGGAAATGCTGCAAGTTTCAGGCTCTGCTTGCACCCAATGTGTGAGGCCTGCAGCCTTCACCACTTTTGCCAGCTGCCTGTATGAACTGAGAATGGCCTCGGAACCCATGTGACTGGCATCATTTCTGCTGACATCAGCCACAACTTGTGATATTACTGAACCCTGTGTGCTCGATAGTTGCACGTGAGATCGCCTCCACTTCTCAGATAAGGCCCACACTGGCAAACATATCGAGTGCACAATAGCTTTCTTTCCAGCCCTGAAAGCTGTCTGCGTAAGGGGCTCCCTCTGTGCCTAACATTGGAGCTCCCGATAACTAGTAAACCCCTCCCTCCGTGTGCCTGCTCAGAAACTGCTGAAGGAATGGTTAGCTGTCCACTCACAGGGTGAATGGGTGAGGCCAGACAACCAGTCTCCACATTGGCCCACTGCCTTGAGTGATGGAAACACCATCCACCACTCACTCTGCTATGAGGGCTGATCTGACATGTCGAGTACACTAGAAGGTGCCTCGGTAGTAGAACCCATGGGCAAAACAAGTGAAACCTGAGGTGTTGTGTGCAACGCGCCAGTTTCTCCACCACTGCTACAACCTTAGGCAGCAGCCTGAAGGTGACTGACTATAACAAAAAGTGCATTCAGCTCCTCCTGTGTTCGTACACAGCATGCACACATCCAACCCGTCCTAGCAAGACCAACTGAAGAAGTAAACTATAAAAGCAGTCAGAACCCTAGATACACAACTTGATACCCTCTTGATGTGTCATCAGTGGACATTGATGCCTCGATGAGGTATGCAGCTGGCTGTTCAGAAGAAATAAAAACTTTGCTACAGGCTGCCCGCATTTACTCTTACAAAAACACAAAATTAAATCTGTTTAACAGAAAAACACACTAAATTTAATAAATATACCACAAGGAGAATACAGGAAAAGATAAACACGTAACTTACTGCTCTGTAAATATTTATCAGCTGAGAGCTGGAGCCTTGCTCACTGACTTACTAGACAAATGGACACTTGTCTTCAAAACAAAACAAATGAGCAAGTACTGTGCTGCAGACTGCTTTCCATGTAGTTGGCATTTTAGCAGTGTTGTTATGTTGTGCTTCACATCAGTGATATAAAGGTAGTGATGTTCTTGTCTGTCCTCATTCTGAAGACTTGTTTGATTTAGCTCCCCATTCTGTTCTGTCCTGTGCAAGTCGCATCGCCTCTTTATAACTGCTGCAGCCCCCCATGTGGACATGCTTATTATTCCAGCCCTATTCTTCATCTACTCTGATATCCCCCTGTGCACACCTTCATTACCAAATTAATGATTCCTTGATGTCTCAGGATGTGTCATACTGACTAATCCCTTTTTTTAGTTGAGTTGTGCCATAAATTTTTTTCCCCTCCCATATTTGATTCAGTACGTCGTCATACACTACCCAATCTACACATCTGATCCCCTGCGTTTTCCTGTAGCACCACATTTTAAAAGCTTCTAATTTCTTCTTTTGACAAGCTTACGGTCTGCATTTCATTTCTATATACCAACCACTACATTCATACAGGTACTTTTAAAAACTACATTTTGTACTGTCAGTTGTTATGTTGAATAAATAATAAAACTTTTCTACTACCTTCAGCTCCCAGGTCATAATCTAACTTCCTCAGTATCAACAGACTACATTCCATTAACCTTGTTTTACTGTTATAGATGTTCATGTTAAAATCTCTTCTCAAGGCAGTATTCATTCTGTTCAACTGAACTCCCAATTTCTTTGCCATCTCTGACAACTACAATGTCATCAACTAACTTAAAAGTTTTGATTTCTGCTCCATGAAATTTAATTTCTTCATGGTTTCCTGTACTTCTTACTCTGTGTGCAGACTGAATAAAATAGGGATATGCTACATCCCTATCTCAATCCCTTCTCCAGTAATGCACCCTGCAAGTTCCAGATAATCTATCACTCCTTTTGTTTTATCCTTCAGCTTTAGGAGACTGAATACTAGTCCACATGTCAAAAAGTATTTTTCTCTGAGTCTACTAATGTTATAAATGCGGCTTTGTCTTTCTTCTGTCCATTATCCAAAGAAAAATCATAGGTTCAGTATTTCCTTACATGTTTCTACATTTCTTCATCTTTTGTCTGAATAGCCTCTGCTAATCATTCCTTTCTTGTGTAGATAATTCAACTTAGTTTTTACAACCACAACTTATTAAACTCAATACTAATACCTGTCATCACCTATCTTCTTTCTTCTTGGGATTATTAGATTCTTCTTGAAGTCTGAGAGTATTTTGTTTGTCTTGTATATCTTACATACCAGGTAGACCTGTTTTGTCATTTGGTCCTGTTCAGAATATTAATAATTTTGAGGAATATCATCTACTCCAGGTGCCCTGTTTGAACATAAGTCTTTCACTGCTCTGTCAAATTCTTCTCAGATTATTGCACCACCACTTACATCTTCATCCACTTTGCCTCCTCCTTTTGGTAATATAATCTTTAAGTTTTTTGCTGTTATATAGCCATTCATTATGTTCCTTCCACCTCACAGCCTTCTCTACTTTGCTTAGTACTGGATTGTCATCTGAGCTCTCTCTTGCTGTTTGTACTGTTGCTTCTCTTTACACTAAAGATTTCTTTAATTTTCCTATAAGTGACATCCATGTTTCCTGTAGTTTTGCATACTTCTAGAGCTTTGCATTTTCCTTGTAGCCATTATCTCTTCACCACTTTCCATCCAATTTTACAAGTGTCTTTTTTCCTTTTTTTCACTACTTCATCTTTCAGACCTACCCATTCATTTTTTATCTACTATTTCATTGTGGTGTGCATTATCTACCCACGAACAATGGTCAGAGTAGACTTCACATCTGCTCCTGAAAATATTTTGCAATTTAAAACCTGGTTTCCAAATCTCTGTCTTACCTTAAGTTATCTGCCTGAAATCTCCTACTTTTTCGACATATCTTATATGAATCCACCCTTTTTTCATGATTCTTAAATAAAATGTTTGCAACAATAATTGTGCACTGTGCAACACTCTTACCTTCCTGCTTCCTGTTTCATTCCTTTCCCTCAATCCATGTTCTATTACTGTTTTTCCATCTTCCATTTTCCACTATTTAATTCCAGTTGCCTATCACAGTTAAATGTCTTGTTACAGATAAGAAGCAGTTTCTTGCACCTCATCATATATTTTTCCAATCTGTTGTTAGCAGAGCTACTGTAGGCATGTATTCTTGTGGCGTTATGGTGGGGGTTCTTGGCCTGATGTCCGTCTTATCTATGACAAACCATTCACTATGCTGTTGATGGTACTTCACCCAGTGTTATTTTTTGTTCAGTGATAAAGCTACTCTTGTCACCCCTGTTGGATTTTGCATTGATAATGCCAGAATCACAACACCCGACATCCTGTTGCTCCTGCCAGTACACTTCTCTGCACTAATTCCTAGTATATGTGACGGCAACTTATCCATTTCTCATTTCAGTATTTCTAATCTGTAAACATAATGAAGGGACCTGACTTGCAGAATGACAGAGAAGTACACTCCTGGAAATGGAAAAAAGAACACATTGACACCGGTGTGTCAGACCCACCATACTTGCTCCGGACACTGCGAGAGGGCTGTACAAGCAATGATCACATGCACGGCACAGCGGACACACCAGGAACCGCGGTGTTGGCCGTCGAATGGCGCTAGCTGCGCAGCATTTGTGCACCGCCGCCGTCAGTGTCAGCCAGTTTGCCGTGGCATACGGAGCTCCGTCGCAGTCTTTAACACTGGTAGCATGCCGCGACAGCGTGGACGTGAACCGTATGTGCAGTTGACGGACTTTGAGCGAGGGCGTATAGTGGGCATGCGGGAGGCCGGGTGGACGTACCGCCGAATTGCTCAACACGTGGGGCGTGAGGTCTCCACAGTACATCGATGTTGTCGCCAGTGGTCGGCGGAAGGTGCACGTGCCCGTCAACCTGGGACCGGACCGCAGCGACGCACGGATGCACGCCAAGACCGTAGGATCCTACGCAGTGCCGTAGGGGACCGCACCGCCACTTCCCAGCAAATTAGGGACACTGTTGCTCCTGGGGTATCGGCGAGGACCATTCGCAACCGTCTCCATGAAGCTGGGCTACGGTCCCGCACACCGTTAGGCCGTCTTCCGCTCACGCCCCAACATCGTGCAGCCCGCCTCCAGTGGTGTCGCGACAGGCGTGAATGAAGGGACGAATGGAGACGTGTTGTCTTCAGCGATGAGAGTCGCTTCTGCCTTGGTGCCAATGATGGTCGTATGCGTGTTTGGCGCCGTGCAGGTGAGCGCCACAATCAGGACTGCATACGACCGAGGCACACAGGGCCAACACCCGGCATCATGGTGTGGGGAGCGATCTCCTACACTGGCCGTACACCACTGGTGATCGTCAAGGGGACACTGAATAGTGCACGGTACATCCAAACCGTCATCGAACCCATCGTTCTACCATTCCTAGACCGGCAAGGGAACTTCCTGTTCCAACAGGACAATACACGTCCGCATGTATCCCGTGCCACCCAACGTGCTCTAGAAGGTGTAAGTCAACTACCCTGGCCAGCAAGATCTCCGGATCTGTCCCCCATTGAGCATGTTTGGGACTGGATGAAGTGTCGTCTCACGCGGTCTGCACGTCCAGCACGAACGCTGGTCCAACTGAGGCACCAGGTGGAAATGGCATGGCAAGCCGTTCCACAGGACTACATCCAGCATCTGTACGATCGTCTCCATGGGAGAATAGCAGCCTGCATTGCTGCGAAAGGTGGATATACACTGTACTAGTGCCGACATTGTGCATGCTCTGTTGCCTGTGTCTATGTGCCTGTGGTTCTGTCAGTGTGATCATGTGATGTATCTGACCTCAGGAATGTGTCAATAAAGTTTCCCCTTCCTGGGACAATGAATTCACGGTGTTCTTATTTCAATTTCCAGGAGTGTAGTTGGCACAGCCATTGTTGAATGGTGGGAGCAGAGGGCTGGAGGTCAACATTTAAAATCTTTGAGAATGCAATAGTGATTTGGAAACTTCACCAGCCATCTGACAAGAGTTACACATTTTTCATAATATAAATATTTTGAAAATTGCTGAAATTTAGCAGTTTTTACCAAATGTGTTATTAGTGATTTTGGGATGTCAGGAGTTCAGAAAATTAATTAATTTTGCATAAATTATTTGATACTGTCACATAGAATAGTATTCTGGAGAAATTTTCGGTTAGGATGCTGTAGGTTATATTTCCTCTAGCTTGATGTAGGTAACTGGAAGCATGTAAGCAAACTGAGAAAAATTTGACAATAGGAGTATTCCCTCATCGAGCTAGGACATTAAGAACTATTTGCAATCTGAAAACAATGGAAGTGTTCAGAATTAGGACAGTGGGTATGAAAATGACTTGAATTCACAAGAAATGATACTTACACCACCACAAATAATTTGAACACCTTTAGTGAATTAAACATACTGATAAACAATAAAAACAAATTTAAAAACAAAGATTATATTTGATTGAAGAAACAAGAAACCTCTTACCTCACAACAGAATGTTTGAACGTGTGTTATAAAACAACTAACACATTTAGCAAACAGAGGAAAATCCAGAGCAGAACTACTACTATATGAATTAGGATAGACCAGTAAACCTCCCCTCCGTGATTCCTTAAAGAATTGGCTTCCATGTATAAAATCAAAATCAGTTAATGAATTACATATTTGATGTTAAGCAGGTAAGTGATAAAAAGTTTAGGAAGGTTTGAAATTATGTTTAAAGTTTGTTAGAATTTGCTAAATACTTTCATTATGAAACATTGGATGAATATAGTCTGGGTAATTTGCACTCCATTTTAAACAAGTCAGTTTCCACATCTCAGTGTTTATAACATCACATTTCCTGAACTGTGTGTTGCATAATGATTGTAAATTTGCAGGTACATTCAGTTTTATATGTTGATACTGTCTGCAAAGTGTGTTGCGAGTAGAGTTTGAAGTAAAGAAGCAATAAATTAAAATGTAATGCTTGATGCTGAAGTTTCACCGTGCTCTATTTTAAGCTAAAGCTAGTTTTCCACATATCTCACTGTTTATGACATTATCTGCTGCACCATGTGTCATACAGTGATATAGTTTTGCAAGTACATTCAGTGGCATATTTGGATACTATCTGCAAAATTTGTTGCAAATAGAATTGGTAGAAAAGAAGTAATAAATTGAAACACTGTGCCTGTTGGTGATGTTTTACTGCATGAACAGGAAAAATATGGCAAGCAATAAACTTTTTTCCTTTCATTATTTTGTGGGGTATCAGCGAAAGAAAAGTTTTGTAAAGGTTTGAAATTGTGTAAAGTTTGTTGGAAGTCCATTCTCAAATACTGGATGAATATAGTGTAGATAATTTGTGTGCCATGAGTTATGCTACCTCAGTTTCTAACTTTAATACTTTTCATCTTGTCTTAAACCCATACCATAAGATTATACGTCCTAGTGATCGGATTATGAGAGCGTTTTAAATTTTTAAACTTAGTCAATAATTAAATGAAATATTGTAAATCAAATATTTGTTTCCCGTAGAAGCTGTTAGATAGGTAGCTTGCAACTGGGACGATGCACCATGCACTAGGTTAGCCATTTAGTAATATAAATTGCTACTCACAACATAGAGAAGGCATTGAGTGGCAGACTAGGTTCATTTACAAGTAGTTGTCCCATAGATTAAAGGCCTTCATATTTACACACACACACACACACACACACACACCTCTCCAGACACTGAGGACTGATTGATCTGATATCTTAATCTAATTTTAAATGTGCCTGTCTGTTACTCTAACACTTTATCCTAATTCATATTGTTGACACATTTCACATTATAGATATTGAGGGCATGGCCCTTGGATAAAAAAATAACTACATTGGTTGCTAAAGTAAATCCTGGCGATTTAATAACACAGAAAAGGATGATTACCAGAACACTTTGCAAACAAACCATGTCAGAGAAATGTATTTCATTAATTCAGAACAAATTGACAGAATTTTCTTGGCAAAATCTTTTTCTTAGAATTAAGTCAGTGTCTGTGTTTATTATATTTTCGTAAGACCAAGAAAATTCTACACTTAGGGGTTTTATTCAAATAAATTGACAGGAGAGAAATTGAGAGAGGACTTAACTCCTTTGTAAACCATAAAAATTGCCATTTATCTGCTGCAAGGGCTCTCCTCCTTCCCCATTAGAACTAGCATCCCTTGAATGAGGGCTGTTGTACAGAGATAAGTTCATACTAAGTGCTGTATTGGCAAAGCACCCATTAACTGCATTGAAGATTCATGACAAGTACAGAACTGAGTGCAAGATGAGAATTGTATGGAAATGTACCTTTTGTGAGCAGCTATTTTAAGACTGGATTGATAGACAGCTAAGCATGTGTAAAGATAAACTTAAAACAGGTGTGTTTGTATAGTATTGTAAATAGTTCCATTTCAAAGTGGCGGGCTGACAGATTATTAGAAATTTTTCTGTGTGAGCTGTTGACTGTCATCTAAACTGGATTTTTCTGAAGGGTCTACAAAAACTAAGTTATACTGAATTATTCTGTGACAAAAATACTTCTTCTGATGAAGTTCTTGTCATAATTATGAGAAGGGTACACAACAGTAGCTTTAGCCAAGGCTAAACAGTATAACTCTGCAAATATCTCTCATTTTTCTTAATGATTACCTGTTATAAGTCTGTGAAGCAGTCTTAGATTCATTAAAGGAGCACTGTTTACATGTTTTGAGCATTTAAAAATGAGATACATGCATATATTCTTCCAATTTAATTAAAATGTTATTCACAAACTGAAAGGTATAGCATATATAAAAAATAATTTTACATCACACCGAAAATACTCGGAAGGGAAATGTTGCACTCTATTTGCAGTAGTGCTTTTCTTTATGAAAGTTTGAAACAGTCCATTTTTCTTCTCCCCCTTTTTTTAGAGGAATATGCATGTTTGTATTTAAAGAAACAATATGAATTTTAACAATGTGGGAAAAGATAGATTGCTACTTAATGTAAAGATAACATGCTAAGTTGCAGACAGGCACAATTAAAAGATGCCTATATATACGCTTTCAGCCACAGCCATCATCGGAAAAAGAGAAACACACACCATTCATTCACATAAGCAAGCACGTCTCACCCTCACGTTATTGCCAACTCCAGCCAGAGTGCAACTGTAACGTGGGACAGTAGCAGCAACCTTGAAGGAGTGAAGAGGATCACTGTCTGGCAGAGTGTGCAGGGACTAAAAGTGCCAACAGGTGCAACATTAGGAGGTTGGGCAGCAGGGCGGAGGGGAAAATGGAGCAAAAAAGGAGAGGAGTGGAGAAAGATTGGTGGGTTCATTGGCAGAAGGTGGCAAACGGAATGTAGAAGATGGGAACCGTTTCCAACTGTGCAAGTAAACTGTCGGAGTGACACAGCATCCATACAAGCAAGACATCTTTTAGAGGGGAGCACTGCAAGAACAACAGCATTGAAGAAATCTGTTACCTGTAACAAAACATGTACTATGTCACAGAATGATGTGGGAGAAAGGGGGGGGGGGGGGTGTCCTTTGAAATAGTGTAAACTTTTTAGATTAAAAAAAATCTTTGCCATTTGCAGTGTACAGCAGGGCACCTAAAGTCAGTAAAGGGGTTTTGTAAATGGAACACCTCTAGCAGAAATTTCACAGTATTGTTGGAAAACACATCTGTGAAAGGTGACGTCACTCGGTGCAATCACAAAACGTTTTTGGCATAACACCAAACTTTCAGCAAAATTGTTGATTCTTACAGATATGCGGTGTGGATGCACACCAGCATTATTGGAAAATATCAGTAAAGGTGTTATGCATCTTAAGGTCTGCCCAGATGTGCCCATACAAATGAGGTGTTTTAAATACCAGCAGTATGGATACTCCACCATAAATTGCAATGGTCAGGCACCTGTTGGCTAAGTTGCAAATGAGACTCGAACACAATCTTCACACTACCATTGTGTGTGAATTGCTTGAAAGTTATACAATCTAGAACTGTGAGAGTGAACTTTCAATGAAGAAACTAAAATTCAGAAGCTTTAGGCCACAAAGTGGGAGTGATATGATGTAGGGGGGAAAACATGTCAGTCTGTTAAACTACCAGTATTAACATCATTTCAAGCTATGTCCAAAATTATAGTCAATACAAGCAGCTCTGTAATGTAGACCTTGTAAGGAGAAGTCATGAAAAGTACTTGTATCTGCAAGTGCTCCTGTGAAGACATGCTTGTCATAAAGTTGGTCTCTGCCATATCATCAGCTAACAAAATAGCAGTAAAAGGCCTGTTAAAAAATATTTAAAGCAGATAAGAAGAAACTTGCGATGTGCTATATGCAGCACAATGTCTGTCACAACCGCATAATGACATCGTGGTCCACTGTTGATACCTCGCATAGTTCCTTAGTCATTGTTATTTGGGTGAAAGGTATAATTCAGTGTTACTCTTTCTCATTTTCAAAATTAAAATTGGAACTGAAAGAATGATGTTTCAACAACATTGATTTCATCAAGTAGAATTCATTGCAGGCATTCAAGAACATTTCAGAAGAAGCTTTCAAGGGCCACAAGGCAAGTGACACAACACTAGGAAGAGTGTGTGTTGAATAAAAACATTATTTAAATAAGTTTATTTTTTGAACAGATCTTGTAAACTGGACACACAATAATCAGCTCTCAATAAAAAAAATATAAAAAAAAGTCATCTCACTAACATTTCAAAGTGTGCTGAACAAAGATATGCACATCCCATATCTTTCCATCAACAATGAAATACTTGATTACAGTACAGTGCTTAAGTTTTTGGGACTATGGCTGCACAGTAATGTAAAATGGAATGAGCATGTAGAATATCCTAATGCAAAATTGAGCAAGATTCGCTACTTTCTTTGCAGATTAAAATCCTGCTGCAACAAGAAAACAGCAAATCATGCATATAATGCCTGCTTTCATTCCCAGCTTAAATATGGAACAGCTATTAGCACATTCAGACTGCAAAACAGGGCCATTAGAATAGTCATTGGATGCATACGTATAGACTCCTGTGAAGATCTGTTTAAGATCTGTGGTCTCTCCTTTACCATGTATCTACATTATGGAAACCCTTATATTCTTTGAAGTAAATGTAGGAGGTAAAGGTAGTAAATAAAACAAAGCACTGTGATATACATTATCACTTTACTGACTAAAATAAAAACTTCCACGTGACACAAATCAACTCATCCCTGTGTCAAACTGATCTATACGGGAAGTAAACCTTCTCAAAAACATAAAAGCAAATACTAAGGTCAAAACCTCAGGAAAATCTTATGTTCTGTTGGCACAATTTACATACTTGAGGCAACTAAGAAGTTAAAAGCTAAATCTCTAACAATACCGAAACAAAAAAGCCTGTGTTGCAGGCGACCAATAAAAGAGTCAATATTCAGGTGGAAGAAATGAGGCATGTAAGAAAACTGAAGAGCCCCATTTAAGAGTTGGACATTCCTTTCCTAGGGGGGGCTATAGCCTCCATAATGGGGAGAGGGCTAAAAAAGTGTCATTGTCATCTTGATAAATATTGAATGCCACAGCCCATATCTCCATTTTAAACATTATTTACAAGTAAGTATAACAGTCGCTGCGTGCAACAGCTTTCTGAATGGAACGTAACCTATTAAACATTATTTCATGAGGCAACATTGATAATAGTGCACATGCTGTCTCTTCCTACACCCTAATGACACTAAGATAGTTGGACTTTCTACCATACCACTCAGCTCCCCAGACTTTTTCTCTTGTGTGGAAACTCCAAAATATGTAATTTATCTGGGGATTTAGCCAACACATGCTCCAACAGTCAAGCTATTGATTACCAATAGACAGAAATGTTATGCAGCTAAAACACTGCTACTGAGTTGATCTCTCAATATTCCCTCTCATTCTCTCTCATTCTCACACATACTGCTCATTGGGATGTGCTCAAAAATTTACATTGTGATCTCTTCCTGACATGGTCTTGTGATGATGCACTCTGCAGCCTTTAGGCCACGTCATTCCACAGTTTGCTGCTCTTCAAAATCAGAGTGCTCTCCAGTGGAATGCAGAATGCTGCTTGGCAGTCTGATATGCTTCTGCTTTAGGATGTGACTTGTGTGGAAAACCATGAAAATTGGGAATTCTCAGGGAAAATGATTTGATTGAAAATTCTGGAAGACTCAGTGTGTTCCAGAGGCTAGGGGGAGTTTAACACTCTGATGATAGAAAGAAATGTTGTGAGTAATTTAATTACAAATAACTTTGATATTCTGCTTTGAAAACAGTCTGTTGTGGAGTTGTATAAGGAAAGGTTAAGAAATGCACTGAACTAAAGTTTTGTTGCTAGATTGTTACAACCTCCAGTTCACTTGGCAACGTTGGGAATCTTATTGTCTTTGGGTTCTCGGGCTCCAGCTCTGTTTCCTGTTGCATGATTGAGATTGTGACAGAATGTATGTGAAATAATCATTTACATAGGAGCAAAGGTAGCTTATTTAATTTTTGAAAAATTATTAATACAGATCCATATTTGAACATAGATGTTTTGTAGATCACAAATGATTATGCAGGCTTCAGTTCCTATTCACTTATATTAATACTTATATAACTAGAACAATGAAAATAATCGATTATTGATAAAATTATTTAACTTGACTGATAAAAAACCTACTCACCAAGCGGTGGTAAAACACACACATAAAAGAATGTTGTGATTGGTAAGCTTTCGGAGCCGGTGGCTCCTTCTTCAGGCAGAAGGGTGAAGAGGAAGGAAGAAGGGTGAATGAAAAGGACTGGTGAGATGTAGGATAAACGGTAGATTTTGGGAAAGTCACACAGAACTACGGGCCAGGGGAGACTTATCATACGGAGCGAGAAGGAAATTAAAGTAATATTTTGCTGACTTACATGCTTAAAGTAAACAATAACCACAGGGTGAAGAGCATCCAGTTCCAAAATTGATGCAGCATTGCTAACGAAGTCATTACATTCCTGTGACAAGAAGTCGAAGTGATTTCCTGTAAGGAATTCTCGTACGCTTGAGGATGTTACACAGTGTCATAGAATGGTAACACATAGCAGTAGCAGTGAAAAGAGCTTGTAACTGAAGAATTGTTGATAAAACTATTAATAAACTATTGTTTTGTTTTATCTGTTGTGGAATCTAGTTGATGATTTGGCCACAAACCTCTCTCAGAAAATGTAGGTCCAAAGTTTTTCTGCTCTGTTTCTGTAAAGTCATTAGTCTTGTCAGTCAGACTAAAAACGTTCTACTGCAGAATTAGGTTCTAGGAAATCTAGAATATCAACCTGAAAATATCAGGGAAATCTTTTGATGAAACAAAGGCGCCACCTGCTTTGTGGCGTAAATGCAATCCAGTTGTAGCAAATCTTGCAACCTTCAGGATTTACAAGGTGCAAGGCCAGGAAATCTGTTTAAGAGTGCAAGACAAGGTCATAGTGACTGGCCCTGGACACGTCAAGCATTCTGTTTGTTCAACAAAATCCAGGAAATCCATAAGAAGGATATCTGGTAAATGCAATAGTTAGTGAATATTGGCCATCCACATGCAAAACTGTTCCCAATCAACACCAAAGTGATGACCTAGGATTTTGTGATGGCTACATCACTGTAAGTTATGATTTTTGTTTTTCCTCATACTCTCAATAATTAGGTCCCTCGTATCTTGGGGTCTGAGTCAGCTCTTCCTTTTTAACCATCCCCAATCCATCCCCCTGTCCTCTCCAAGTAAGAAACAATTACTTCCAAAAGGTTGGATAATGTGTGTATTTTTGTGTGTCAGTAGGTAGTACTGACATTTTATGTCCTGAAAGCAAATACTGGCCAGCAGTTCTGTCCCAGTGATCCAGTGTTCCTTTAATACCACACAGCTGATCAGGGACTGGATTGGCTCTCAGATCCACCAATAGTGAGAAGTATAATCATAAAATGGAGGCTTTCACGGCAGGTGTTGTCATCACTTAACACTTCCGGGCTGAGATGCCATGGTCCATACATAAGAGTCTCCCATCACGTTTCGCCTTCGACTGCGGGAGGCGTCCTCAGAGGACAGTCGCACAATGTGCAAGAAGAAGTCACAACAACTGTGTTCACTCACCTTCCTGTTACGCTGCAGGGACATGTCAACTGTTCCGAAATTTCTGCAAGTGAAGAGGACGTTTCGCTCGGCACAAGCTCATCAAATTTACAGCCGTATGGAATCAGCAGTGTTACGAGAGAGGATTCACCAGACGCAGTGAGCACTGACGTAAACCAACAGTAAGCTGTTTCACCTTCATATTCTCATTAGTAATACTCTGCAGTATGACAATTGGAATAAGATTGAGAACCTTACATTTAGAACTATGGAAGTAAGTGCAGAAATATCAGTGGTTAGACAAAAGAGGAAGATCGATAGCTTATAGAAGATCATGTTGGGAGGCACAAGAGAGGATAATTCTCGGACAGTTTATTAACCTGTCAGACAAAGTCTTGACTGTGGATGAAGTTTCAGTACATGCTAAGGATGAAAATTTTGCAGTGACGCCCCAAATGGTTCCCACGGAAGATATTGTGTCTAATGTTGAGGCAGGTATCCGTCAGCTGTCACAGCAGTCTGCTGATGTTATAAGAATGGAAACAGCTAGAATCTTCCGCACATGTAAGCCACCTAATAGTAATCTATCACAGGTACAAAGGAAGGCACTGAGGGACATCAACGCAGATGAAAACATCATCTTGCTTTCTGCAGATAAAGACAACGCTACTGTTGTAATGAAAAGTAAAGATTATCATGAAAAAATCATGGACATTTTGGATCCCAACAATTACAAACAACTTCAGAAGGATCCGACATCAAGGATTTTAAGAATGACCAATTAGTTGGTGAAAGCGTCTTCTCTTCAGTCGACAAGAAGCAACTCTTTAAATCAGAAGCTTACTAGCCCAGGCTCTATGGGTTACCCAAGGTACATAAACTGCTGGTACGTTTGAGACCTATAGGCAGCACTATAGGGTCTCTCACCCATGAATTATCTGGACACCTTGCCTCGCTGCTGAAACCTCATGTTGGTGGATCTGACAGTCATGTTAAAAATGCATATCTCTTCATCGATATTATTAAGGAAATTAGTGTGGGCCCTAATGATATCCCAGTCAGTTTTGATGTGGTGTTGTTGTTTACCATGATTCCGGTGAATGAAGCGATCACATGTATAGCGGACATTGTTCCTAGTGATATTTTGGCATTATTCAGACATTGCCTTACAGCAGCTTATTTTCAGTATAATAATGTTTTTTACGGACGGATTGACAGGGTGGCTATGGGAAGTCCTCTTAGTCCAGCTGTGGCTAACTTGTTCATGGAGAACTTTGAACAACAGATGCTTCAAACAGCTAGAAAAAGACCAGCCAGATGGTATCGTTATGTAGACGATACATTTGTTATATGGACCCATGGGGAAGAGGAACTGGATGCCTTCCTGTACATCTGAATAGTATTAATCCAAGAATTCAATCCACTATGGAAAAGGAAATTGCTGGGCACCTGAACTTCTTAGATGTGACTGTAATCAAACGAGAGGACGGATCATTGGGTCATAAGGTTTTCGGAAAAGACACACACTGATCATTATCTGCAGAAAGATCCTAAGCACCACCCAAGACATAAAAGAGGGGTGATGAAAACATTAATAGACGGGGTGCACAAAATATGTGAACCAGCTCACTTAGAGGGTGAGATTGAACACCTTGGAGCGACCCTCAAGAAAAATGGGTATTCCAACAGAGAGACAGATCATGTGCTACGCCCTAGACTGAAAACCAGGACGGACGAGGATTGACACCAACCCAAGGGGAAAGTGGTCTTACCATTCATCAGTAAGGTCACTGATCGCATTGGAAAAATTTTAAGCAAGTACGATGTGGAAACTGTTTTCAGATCCACCACAAAAATAAAAGAATGTTTGAGATCCGCAAAAGACAAATGACATCCTCTAGCTACACCAGGTGTCTATAAAATTCCATGCATTTGTTGAAAGGTCTACATAGGCACAACAAAAAGAAGCATCAACACCCATCTGAGTGAACATAAAAGGAACTACCGCGTCAGACATATTGATAAATCGGCTGTAGTGTAACGTGTGTTTCAGGAAGGTGATCATCTAATAAAGTTTAGCGAGACGAGCATCATAGCAAAGACGTCACATTGTTATACGTAAATGTACAAAGAGGCCATTGAGACTGCCAAATACTGCAAATATATATATGGCACTCACTCGTTCTCTCGTTGCAGTTCACCAATTGTCTTCGGAGGATGCCTTCCGCAGTTTAAGGTGAAACGTCAGAGGAGAGTCTTATGTATGGACCATGGCATCTCAGCCCGGAAGTGTTGAGTGAAGTGAGAAGCATAATTGGTCTGTCTCCATGTGGGAGCCAGATTTGGCACTGCACACTGCCTGAGGATCATCATACTGCTCCAAGTAACAACCAAATTTCATAGAATAGTAAATGTGGTGCCTGCAGACCAAAAGAAATGAAATACAACTAGAATTTTTTAATGCAGTATATCAGACAAGACAGTTTGCCAACTCATGGAGAGAGGCAATTTTCTTCTTCCTTCTCAAGCAAAACGATTTAAAAAAGATGTCTTTGTGGTGCAAAAATTGGCAATTGACCATAAATAATGAAAAGTTTTAGGTCATCCACATTGGTGCTAAAAGTAATCCATTAAACTTCAGTTAAACAATAAATCAATCAAATTTAAAGGCCATAAATTCAACTAAATACATGGGAATTACAATTACAAAAACTTAAATTAGAAAGAACATGCAGAAAATGTGGGGAAGGTGAACCAAAAACTCTGATTTATTGGCAGAATGCTTAGAAAATGCAACAGACTAAAGACATTGCCCGCACTATCTTGTCCATCCTCTTTTGGAGTACTATTTCATGGTGTGGGATACTTACCAGATAAGGTTAACAAGAGAACATCAAGAAAGTTCAAAGAAGAGCAGCACATTTTGTATTATTGAGAAATTGGGGAGAGTGAAAGGGACATGATAACAGGATTTGGGATGGATATCATTAAAACAAAGGTGTTTCTTGTTGCCCAGATCCAAAATTTTTCCATTCAGTTGTATCTTCCCCTTCCTTCCTTTCTTACCCTTGACATCACTATTGGTTTGATCTTGTCTTTGCTTATTCTCACCCCAAATTTTTCTCTCTCTGTCTTTGCATTTACATTTTGTCATCCCTCATCACTGTCATCAGCAAGCAACATGGCTTTTGTTCCATTGGAGAGTACTCTGATTATGAAAAAGAACAGCAAACTGTGGAATGAAGTGACCTAAAGGCTGCAGAGTGCTGCATCACATGATCTGATCCACCCATTCATGAATGCTGTTGCTGTGCTCAAATACAGCTGCAAAGCATCAAGTTCGCCTTGTTGTGTGTGTATTTCATCCGCTTCCTTTGATGCCCTGCTTGAGCCTCTACATGTTACATCTCTTCGTAATCTCTGTTTAACACTTCTTCATGTCCATGTCAGGAAGTAATCACTGAAATGTAAACCTTTGAGCACATTCAAATGAGCAGTATGTGTGAAAATGAGAGAGAATATTGAGAGATCAACTCAGTAGCAGTGTTTTACCCACATAACGTGTTTGTCTCTATTGCTATTCAATAGCTCGACTGTCGGAGCATGTGTTGGCTAAATCCCCGGATAAATTACTTACTTTGGAGTGTCCACACTAGAGGAAAATGTCTGGGGAGCTGAGTGATGGGGTAGAAAGTTCAACTGTCTATAGTGTTATTAGGGTGCAGGAAAAGAGAGCATGCGCACTATTATCAATATTGCCTCACATAATAATGTATAAAGGAGAGATATTGGCTGTGGTGTTCAATATTTATCAAGATGACAATGGCACTTTTTTAGCCAATGGTTTAATACCTCCACAAATTTTCTCTATGGCTACAGTGAATAGGGGGGGACAACACACTTCCCTGTCACTGACCCGTTTCATTGTCAGACCATTTTGTTTCTGTTGTATTCATTTTTTACCCCTGAATATTTGCTAGACAACATGTTTAGGCACACTGGCATGGGCTTTCTAAATGTCATCACATTGTCTTTTCCAAATTCTCATCTGTTCTCCATCAAATGTTTTAACGTGAACATCAGGTTAAATGTTGATCCGTCTTTCCTGAAACCATACTGTCCTTCCATTTTTCCTTCTTATTTACTCCTCAGCTCCTTCCAATACTCTCTAAAAGATCGTAGCTACACGCATAATTTGGGTGATCCCTCTGCAGCATTAAATTCCTTCTTATCATCTTTCGGAAATGGGGATAGTTTGACTATTTCCCCACTGTTCTGGAATTTCTTTCTTTCTTCCGGATTATTCTAAATAATCTGTATAATTACAATGACTCTATTGGTTGTGATGCTTTTATCATTTCTGTGGACACCACAGAACACCTGCTGCTTTAGCAGTCTTCATCTTCTATGTAGGTCTGTCTGTTTATGACTTACATATTATTCCTCCTCCTCCTCCTCCATTATACTTCCTTTTTCCTTCTCGTCTATCGGGTCCCTGTATTTAACATTCAGCAATTTCTGAGAAGTATTCTTTCCATCTTTTTAGCATATCATCTTTTTGTATCAATATTCCTGTTTCTGATTTATCGTATTTTGTATCTCCTCTGTGTTTTACTTCCCTTAACATTTTCCTACAAAGTTTATGTGTTATCTTCTTATACTATTTTTTTTTTCATCATATTTGGCTGCTTCGTATTTTGCTAATTTTAAATACTGTCATTATGTATACACTTCCTCCAAGCCATTTGCTTCTCTTTAACTGCTTCTTTTATCCTGTTGTTGCATTTTCTCTTTGTTGTTCTCTTTTTCATTTTTACTCCCTGATAGTCTTCCACAGATACTCACTACAAACTTTAAAAAACCTCTTCTGCAAAAAATCCATTATTCTTTTCCACTAGTCACTCCTCCTTTGGAAATTTGTTTCAGATCTTCTTGGAACTTTTCACTTGTTTCCTTCTCTTACAACTTACATACATTTTATTTTTCTTTCCCTTTTTTGTGTTAACTTCATGATTTTTCCAAATTTTAAATTGGCTACCACCACTTTATTGGCCACTTCAAAAGCTTTTCTTTGCATTTCCATCACATCTTCCAGTTATCTCCATTCCTCCTACTCTGCCAGACAAGACCAGTCCTTGTCATTCTTTCTCCACACCCATCTAAACCATGTATTTCCTGAAATTAATCCATGTTTTCTGCAAAAGTCTATTATCATATTTCCTTCTTCAGTCTTGTTACCATAACTGAAGGGCCAGTTCTTTCTTACAATTTAAAGTCATCCTATTGATAGTAGTGCCTTTCATGCTGTCTGGTAGCCCACTTCTCGCAAGTCCCCCAGAGCACCGTGACTGTGCATTGCTTGAGGGGCATGCTTTAGTGTTTCTGAGACATCAGTTCATAGGCTGTTTGTATGATGCGTTAGCATATGCAAAGGAATTTTATAACACTCTTCAGGATTTAAATTAGGCCACCCCTAATAAGTAATGAGACATGTTTTACAGCTGTTCTGGGGTATGGATATCAAGGCAATCAGTGCCATACTAGAGATCACCTCCAGCACAGATGCTATTCCAGTCTTCACCCACAGTTCTGCACATGGACGCTCTATTTTTATGACTGTTGTAGAGAGGTTGTACTAGTATTGTAAAGCTTCCAGCAAGTGGGCTGCCTGTTGGTCTGTGGCTTGTATTGAGTATTTCAACCAGCCTTGCTGAATTGTAGGGCTCTCCTGTCTATCTCTTGATCACTTGGGTACACACCCCGTGGAGGTTACCACTCCTCCCCCCCCCCCCCCCCTCCTCCCGACTGGCCTCTCTTTTCCAAGCTGTAAAAGTGCCACTTGCTGTCTGTGAGCAGCTTATCATGGTGTATCAGGAGTTCTTCACATATAAAAAAAATTACCGATATTCCAAACTCTTGATGTTCAAGGATTACATGAGGAAAACGAGTTTATTTGGTATCTGCGCAAAGCACACTTAGTGTCAGTTGGCATCAAATTTACTGAAGTGGGGCTATACAACTGCAAATTCTTTTTTTATATTCTATAAAATTTGAAATACTCACCATGCTAGATGGAAGTATTTAGAGATTGGTCTAAGCAGGGGATATCTCATAGTGGCGCTGTTATTTTCACTAAGCATTTACGAGGCGTGTTTTTTAAGTAAGGTCCATTTGAACATAAGTACACAATGAAAGATTGTTTCAAAAAAGTAAATTTATTTTCAGAAGGTACATACTTACTCTATTTTTTGATATAGTTGCCAAGTTTGTTGAAAAATACTTACTCTATTTTTTGATATAGTTGCCAAGTTTGTTGAAACACTTATCATAACTCTCAACCAATTTTAAAATACCTTCTTCACAAAAACTTGCTGCCTGCTGTGATAACCAAGAGTTGACTGCCGTTTTCACGTCAATGTCATCATTGTAACAGTTGCCACTGAGGTCTCGTTTGAGGTGGAGGAACAGATGGCAATCGCTCAGCGCAAGATCAGGACTGTAGGGTGGGTGGTCTAAAACTTCTCAAACAAAACTGTCTGATAAATCACAGGTCTGACGTGCAGTGTGAGGTCTTGCATTGTCAGGGAGAAGGGCAATTCCCTTTGTCAGCATGTCGTGTCTTTTGTTTTGAATCGCTCTGCGTAGCTTTCTCAGGGTTTGGTAGTATGCTTCTGCATTGATAGTGGTTCCTCGCTGCGTGAAGTAGACCAACAAAACACCATGCCTATTCCAAAACACTGACGCCATGATTTTGCGATGGGACAGAGTCTGTGTGGCCTTCACCTTTACTGCTGAGTGTGTGTACCTCCATTCCACGCTCTGTTGCTTTGATTCGAGCGTGATATGCAAAACCCATGTTTCGTCTCCAGTTACGATCTAACTCACGAAGCCAACACCTTCTTCGTGATAACGAGTCAAGAACTTCATCGCACATTTAAATCTTTGGTTTTTGTGATCCTCTGTTAAGGGTTTTGGGACCCAATGGGAACACAGTTTCCTAAACTTTAGATGTTCAGAAACAAGGTTGTAAAGCACTGATCTCAACATGTCAGGATATTCGTTTGAGACACCTGCTATTATGAAGTGCCTGTTCTCATGAATCCTCGCTTCAACTGAAGCCACCAAATCATTTGTAATGAAAGAAGGGTGACCGGAGCGGTCCTCATCATGGACATTGTCATGGCCATCTTTGAATTCTCGTACCCACTTAATCACTTTGCTTTCACTCATAACAGTGTCGCTGTTCACTTCGCAAATCTGTCAATGAATTTCTGCAGCAGACAGGTTCCTTGCTGACAAAAACCGTATCACTGAGTGAACCTCACACATGGCGGGTGAGTTGATAGTCTTAAACATTTGAAAGCACAGAACAGAACCGTACAGGTTAGCTACAGAGCTGAAACTGAGCACAGTTGCTCCCCAGGCATGCCAGTACATGACACACACGCTCGATCGGTATGCACGCGGACTACTAGTTTCTACAACAAAACAGACCTTAGTTAAAAAACATGCCTTGTATTTATTTATTTACATTTTTTTGTGCGGAGCCATCAATATGATGGCTTTTGCAAACATCAAGTACAGTTACAAAAATAAAATACATTTAGATCTTAGCGTTACAGGTAGTAGTTAAACAGTAAAATTGATGCTTGTCAGAATACATTACATCTTACACACATTAATAGAGCCAATTATTTTTTTTATATATTTTACAGCTCTTAAACTTAACCATTTAAAATACGTTGAGTGAATAGAGACACTTTTCAATTAAGAATTCTTTTGGTTTTGATTTGAATTGCTTTTTATTACTGTTTCTCATGGGCTCTGGCAGTTTATTATACCAAAGCAGTCCATTAATATATGGGCTCTGGTCCGTCATTTTTAATCTTGCTCATTGTCGGTAGTAATTTTCTTTGAACCTGGTGTTGTAGTCACGTATATCACTACATTTAGTTACTTCAATTTTCTGCGAGGAAAAAAGTAAGTAATTTATAAAGATACAAAGAATATATGGTGAAGTACCTTGTGTTGTCTGAAAACATCATGGCAAGAGTCTTTATAGCCTAGTTCATGTATAATCCCTCTTTTTTTGGAGCAATAGTACTCTGTTGAGGTGAACGTCTGCAGCACAACCCCATATTTCTATACAGTAGCTAAGATGGGGATAGATTGTCCCATAATACACAGTTTTAAGCATGTGGTTGGGCACCATTTTGGACAGTTGGCTAAGAAGATACAGCCCATTGCTGACTTTTTTTACATACAGCGTTAATGTGGCTAATCCAACAGAGGTTTGAGTCCAGATGTACCCTTAGAAATTTACACTTGTTTGCTTCCTCTGCCACTATGCTGCATACCTCATGTGAGCTGCCAGTTGTAAATATTAGCATCTGGGATTTATTTACATTGACCTTTAATCCTTGTGCATGAAAATATGAACTTAATTCTAGTATCCCATTTCTTGCTGAAAATTTCAGTTCCTCACAATCTTTATCATGAAATAAAACAGGTGTCATCACCATAATTTACAATGTATGAGTTAATAGGCTGTACGCCATTAATATATGCTAAAAAGAAGAAAGGTCCAAGAATTGAGCCTTGAGGAACTCCCTGTGTCAGTGTTTCACTTGTGGATTTAAAATTTAAGCTCTTATCGTCAATTTGATGTGTAAGTTTGGTACACGGTTTCCGATTCACCAGATAGGTGGATAGTTGTTTCATTGATGCATCACTGATGATGTACACCCACAGTTTTTTTTAAGAGAATCTAATAGTTTACTGAGCCAAAAGCTTTGCTCAGGTCAAGGAATATTCCGGCTGTGTGCATACCCCATTCCGTATTGCTATATACTTCAGGAAGAAACTGGTAACAGCTTTAGCCTTTCCTAAATCCAAGCTGCCATTCGGTAAGTGTTTGTGTCTAGAGCAAAATGTTGTGAGCTGTGATAGGGTAACTGTTTCACATATTTTACTGAAGGTAGTGATTGGTGATATCGGTCTATAATTTGAAACTTCTTCTTCACTTCCTTTCTTGTGGATTGGCTGAATTACACTTATTTTTAAGGCATTTGGGTATATGTTTTCATTAATACTACAGTTGATAAGATAGGTAAGGGGTTTAGTTATTTCATTGGCACATTTCTTTAACATCACACTTGAGATACCAGCCCATCCAGATGAATGATTGTTCTTTACCTTTTGCATTGTGTTAAATATTTCCTGTTGACCCACCTCCATAAATTCGAGCTCTATACCATCCGTGACATCATTTGGTGTGCCAGCCTGTAAATCTATAATAGGGGCTCCTTGGTCAAAAGGACAGATAAAACGCTTATTGAATAAATTCCATACTTCATTTGGATGTTTCACTGGATGGCCCTCATGTCTAATGCTAACTGGTTCACTATATTCCTTGCTGGTGGCTTTGCAATGTTTATTGATTATTCTTCGGGATGCATTACCTATGTTGGATGAATGCTCTACTGCATCATTATCTGTTTCCTCAAGTGTAAAAGATCTGCCTTAAAAGTTTTTTTGGCCTGATTGTACTTTTCCTTAAATATGTGTAGCTTTGTTTCCTTATATAAACAGTCAAGATAATATATATTCTGCCTTAGCTTAATCAGGCTAGGTGTAAGTTTCAGCCTAGTATTACTTTCAAGACAAGAGTTGGTTTGTACCCTGGTTATTTCTTTGAGAGGGCAGCAGTAGTCGAACTGCTTCAGCACTGTCCTATAAAATTTTTCCCATTTGTTTTCTGATCCTTTAGTTTGGCAGTGTCCTATTTGTCCTCTGCTAACTTAGTTTTGAAGGAACTGATGTTTGTGCTATTCAGGATCTGCTTCTTCTCAATTATCTTAGTTGCTTGTTGATACAGCAAACCTGAAATATTCTAACACCTGACAATAGTGATCTGAGTAATGAAAATCAACACTTTGAAAGTTAACACTGTCTCTTACATTTTTGTTAATGTATCATACTGGAGCTTGACTCTGTTACTCTAGTGTCAGAATTCACTATATTTGTGAGATTATGAGTTTAATATATCCGTTATTTTCACGTAGGTTATATTACAGGAGTTTGCATCAGTATTTAAGTCTCCAACTACACTAAGGTCAGTGAGGCCTGTTTGACTAATTGCCCTGTTAAGTCTATCAAGATAGTACAACACATCTGTATTTGGTGGGCGGTACATACCAATAACTTTATGTTTAGCTAACATGCTGGAATGTCCTCAAGATCTGTTTATCAAGTAAAATATATTTTGTGCTGAGTTCCTCATGTTGTAGAGGGCAAAGGAGTAGATGAGTAATATTTGTGCTGTGGAATTCCTTGTCTGAGTGCCCATAAACCTACACAGTACATTTTTCAAGCATATAAACATCTCTACAAGTTCCAGGATTCTCTTTACCTAGAAAGCTAGAGAAAGGAGATGTCACACTACTTAGTATTAGGACAAATGGAAACTGACAGAAAAGAATTAGCATATGTGGTAGCCAAGGAAAAGCCAAAAGCTCAATCTGCTGGAAGTCCTGAAAATTAATAAACATGTAGCTCACAGTCCAGATCTTAATACTTTCCCTCTCCTAAACTTTACATAATCCTTTCTGTTTTTCATTGATTCCAACACTGTCTGGTCTTACATATTCCCCCATTTTCCGGTATTCATTCAGTTCTGTCTGTGTAATCTATATAGACTTATTTACAATTGTTAATTCTTTCTTTTAACTGGCACTTGTTTTACTTTCAGTGTTGAATGCCTGTTGAAACTGAGTAATCAGGTACTGTTTTTCATTTCACGTAGTTCATTTATTTAAAGCAAACTGTTACATAGGACTGTTTTGAGTATAATGTTAATGCTTTTCCTGTTTGCTCCTTTTGCATTTGTATATTGTTTAACTTTTTACTTTTCGAACTGCACTACCACCAAACTCCTGAAGATGGCATTTACTGTATGTTCCCACACACTCCTCCATTTTCCTGCATTTATTCATACGTGTTTATTGTAGAATATAACATTGTTACATTTATGTTGCATTGTCCTTTATTGAAATGTTTGTTGTAGTGGATTTCTCTTTAGCTCCATACATCCTTGTAGCCTCATTTGAAATAAGATGTTCTTTTCTTCTGCAGGGTGTAGAACCTGATGCTATGGAAGTTGTACTGAAATTTATACAAACTAATGAAATTCCATCTGAAATTTTAAACTCGGGTATGATACTGTCAGTGCTTCAAGCCTCAAGTATGCTGCAATTTGAAGATTTAAAAAAGACATGTGTAAGACTGATTGCTCAAGAATGGTTAACAGTTGAAACTTGTTTACAAACAATGCACAAAACATATGAGCTTGATATAATTGAATTATACAAGAAAGCTAAAGCTTTTGCTTTATGGGAGTTCTTCAAAGTGAAACTGTCACCATCATTTACTCAGCTTACGATAGAACAGTTGGAAGACTATTTATCAAATGATGGTTTAAATGTAAGAGAAGGAGAATTTGAAGTTTTTGAGGCAGGAATGAACTGGCTACAAGAGAATCCAGAAAGAGCAGAATATACATGCAGAGTTCTACAGTGTGTTAGGTTCTCACAGTTGAGTGGTTCAGACATAAAGACTATGCTCCTGTATCCCATAAGTTCTGCAGGGAACAAACTATTGAGGTTAATTTTGCACTTGAAAGAGGCATGTGGACACTCATCAGATGAAGAAGCAGAAACTTCTACTGTACATGATTTATCATATGAAGATGATAAACTTTCTGCTTCTGTAACTCTTTCCCAGATCTCACAACCTTGTTCAAAAAATAATTCTCTGGAGTGTCAGAGTATATGCTGTTGTCTGAAACCAATTGTACACACATCAGATGGAAATTTTGAAAAAAGGGCATCAAATGAAGATCTTGTGAAAAGTGTTAGTGACTTCAGTGAAGGGGAGAAGAATGCTGATGATTTGGTTTCAGAAGATTTAAACCCTGAAATGAAGGAAATTGCTGCTCAGTTGGTGAATACTCCAGCCAGATTTATACCTCTTGTCCCATGTATTGTTGGACATCGAGTGGTACATGAAAACAGAAACCCTATTAAAAGAATATATGTTATATACTTTGAAGGGAGAAAGTTAATGCAACCAATGCCACTTCTGCACTTGTCAAAAATCAATGAAGGTGTACATGAACCAGTTGGATATCAAGTTATCAGCAGAGGTGAGACAATAAATAAATATATAACACTGTAGAATATGTTCCTATAAACTTAAGACAGTGGTTTCAGATAGTAATAGCAGAAATTAGTGATAGTGATAGCTAATGAACAATTTGTTTACATGTAACTTATCTCTGTTATGTTATTCATACTCTCAAAGCGGACTGTTTTGTCAGTATGCAGCTGTCATTCAAACCATTTGCCATTTTGATAATCGGTGAGGGGCTGAGAGGGGATAGGGTGATGTGTGTTGGCTCGCTATCCTCATTGAACTTTTGCTATCATTTCCTTACTGTTCCATCATTTGTTACTTTATCTTCAGAGATCTCACATAGTCAACAATGTATGTTTGCCTGTTTCACATCCCTTGACTTAAGAAGTCAAATGACAGAGTGGATTTCAAAGACAGTGGGGTAGTCAATTTACTTGAACATTTTGAGAAGTATGATTCGTTGGCAATGGTCTGACGTTCTCTGTGACTGATTGTGGTACATAAAAGAGTAAAGAAGCCATTGAAAACATACAAAATCATGTTCACAGTTCTACAGTAGTAATGTTTGGAATGCAGTACTTTCTGTATACACCTTGATTTTTTATCAAGCTATTCTCATCAGCTTTCATGTGTAGTTCATTGCTGTCATGTGGAGTGTTACCCACTAAATAATTGACAAGACAGTGGAGGTAATAACTACTCTGGTTCAATGTATCATCTATGTTCTATGTCAGTGTTACAGTTTCCCTTTATACAGCTACATAAATTGTTTTTGTTCAACTAGATGGTAAATCTTGTGACTATTCCAAATCCAGAGCTAGTCATTTATATCCGCATACAACTACCACTTTAGTATCACAAAGACTTATCATGGAGTTAGGCATGCTGCACCAGTTACCTTGTACATCACCTCAAATGAAATAATTATTCAACTTTTTACTTCAGTCTGATGACCACTACACAGATAGAAAATGTATGTGGATAGTATATCCCCCATTGCCACAGAAATAGCTCTGTGATACAAAAGTAGCAATTTTATTGCAGATTTCGTGTCAAAAATGTTCTGTGAACTTTGCAGGTAGAAGTCTGCTTTCCAACTGATTCTTGTTTTCTTGACATTAGTCTCTCCTGTTGCTGTGTTTTTCTTCATCATTACTTACTGTTTTTTCTGCATCCTCTCCTGGTATTTCACCTCCTTATTTTCACAATCTTCATCAGTTTTACTATGACCTTTTTTGTTCCACACTTTTCTCATTCATTTTGTGTCCTGTTATACTTTTCTTATTTTCAAATACAGGGTGATTCAAAAAGAATACCACAACTTTAGGAATTTAAAACTCTGCAACGACAAAAGGCAGAGCTAAGCACTATCTGTCGGCGAATTAAGGGAGCTATAAAGTTTCATTTAGTTGTATATTTGTTCGCTTGAGGCGCTGTTGACTAGGCGTCAACGTCAGTTGATGCTAAGATGGCGACCGCTCAACAGAAAGCTTTTTGTGTTATTGAGTACGGCAGAAGTGAATCGACGACAGTTGTTCAGCGTGCATTTCGAACGAAGTATGGTGTTAAACCTCCTGATAGGTGGTGTATTAAACGTTGGTATAAACAGTTTACAGAGAATGGGTGTTTGTGCAAAGGGAAAAGTTCAGGACGGCCGAGAACGAGTGATGAAAATGTAGCACGCATCCAGCAAGCATTTGTTCGCAGCCCAGGAAAATCGACTCGCAGAGCTAGCAGAGAGCTGCAAATTCCACAATCAGCTGTATGGAGAGTCCTATGAAAAATGTTAGTTATGAAACCTGAACATCAACTACCCGAGGCGATGGATCGGCCGCCAGGCAGCCTGTGACAGAGCACTTCATCACTGGCCTCCAAGAAGCCCTGATCTTACCCCCTGCGATTTTTTCTTATGGGGGTATGTTAAGGATATGGTGTTTCGGCCACCTCCCCCAGCCACCATTGATGATTTGAAACGAGAAATAACAGCAGCTGTCCAAACTGTTATGCCTGATATGCTACAGAGAGTGTGGAACGAGTTGGAGTATCGGGTTGATATTGCTCGAGTGTCTGGAGGGGGCCATATTGAACATCTCTGAACTTGTTTTTGAGTGAAAAAAAAACCTTTTTAAATACTCTTTGTAATGATGTATAACAGAAGGTTATATTATGTTTCTTTCATTAAATACACATTTTTAAAGTTGTGGTATTCTTTTTGAATCACCCTGTACTTTCACTCTTTCTAGTGTTACCAATTTTTTTCTGTTCTCACCTCAGCTAATTTATTGTTTCTGTTTGATTTCTTCTCCCAGTTTCTCCTTCCATAGTCCATGATCCGTTATCTATTGACTACTCTCCTCTCCACAGTAACATTGATAAATATATCACAGTGGTCATGGTATTGCAACCACAATTGGGAAGAGCAGGTTTCAGTATTCATCCACCATCCAGATTTAGGTTTTCTGCCATTTCCCTAAATTGGTTATGACAAATACGAGGATGGTTCCTTTGAAAAGGGCTTGACCTTTTGTCTTCTGCATGCTTATCTCATCCGCACTTGCATTTATCTCTAATGCTCTCATCATCAATAGTATATGAAACCCTAAACTTCCTTCATTTTCTTCACAGTAGTGTTCTGATTCATTTTATTTGTTACTTTCCATTATTAATGTAAAATTTACTTCCATTATTATCTGCCTTATTCCATCATATTTAGTGACTCACAGCAAGCCACAACTTCATTATTTTATTAACTTAAAAGTGTTCTTATCCTCTGTTATGGATAAAAGATTACATGATATCAGAAACTATAAATCTCTTATTTGTCTCTAGAAAAGCTGCTATCTCATACACCAGTAAGCAGACATTTTATTCATGCATTTAGTTCGACTGTTAAAGCCATTTTTGAATGTGTTGAAAAATATACTTGGTTTAAACAAAAATTTACTTGTCTGGAGACAAAACTACGTGGCTGACATTTTGTTGATTCATTGCAACATTTTTAATTCTAAGGTCTTAATGCTCTAAATTGACATTTAAATGAGAATGGTATAGTTGTTCCTAATGGTGAAACTGTTTGATTAATACTGTGTTGGATGACATTCTTTGTAGATTTTGTCAGTGTGAAAGTTCCCTCTTGTGTTTTGTGTTATTTCTAGTGCTTTACACATAAGCTCCAATGAAATATACCCCTGAATTTGAAAAACATTATTTTTAAGTGCTTCATTTCAGTGATGCAAATAGTTTAAGCACAAGTTAAACTGCCATGTTCTCGCAATGAGTACAGATAAAAGAACAAAAAACATTTTAAAAATGAATGGTACATATGCCTACCACATAGAGCTCACCATGAATTAGAAGTCTTCAAAAGTGACAACACAAGCCCCTGCTTCTCCTTGCCGAGCTACATCACATGGCGTATGGTGTGGTGATTTTGAAAATTTATTCAGGCTATTCCATGGCACATCTTTTAAACCAGGGTGACACAGTGTGGGTAGGTAGACAAACATCAGGGAGAATTTGTTTCTCTTTGAATGCATTAAAAGTATATGAAATACAGTGTGTGACTGCCTTTTGTCAAAGCACAGCTATGAAATAGATTGCATAAAATAGAAACGAAAATAACATCAATACAGGGATTTCGATAGGGTTTCCAGCACTGAGTTGTGCAGCTCTTGTGAAAAGGCTTCAAGCTATGTTTCATAGCATGCATTGTATCTGAGATACCTAGCAACAGCAGGGAGGTCAGACTTCTGAAGTACCATCAAAAAAATATTAAAGAATCTTTCTGCCTTCCTCTCTAAATTTTTATACTGATATTGAGTATGTACACCACCAGTCAGTCACAGTGGGGCACTATTTATAAATGATGTAGAAGTTACCCATCATTCCTCGGTTACCAAATTTGTTGAAACTGAGTAATTTTAGTATATCATCAGAACTTGGGTGTCACTGTCAATGAGCATCTCAACTGTGCAGGAGATACTATTGCCAAATTTCCTCTGTGGCCGTAGAAAGTTTCAGCACGTATTTTCACAGATTGTGAAATGTAAACTTGTGTAGTACTCTTTTTACCCAATCTACATTCTTACAATATAATCAAACATGGAACAAGAGAGAACACTAGACTGTTAGAACTAACTATGAATACTTGTTCATTTTAAACTTGCAACATCTGTCTATGTGACCATGTCAATGCTTCATATATCCAGTGAGGTTAGTTACAACTGGGTGAGGTTGGTGACTACCATATGCTATCTTTATTTCATTGGCTCTTCAGTTTGCATGCTCCACAGTACTTCACATCAAAGATTAAGAACCTGTTGTTGTTGTTGTTGTTGTTGTGGTCTTCAGTCCTGAGACTGGTTTGATGCAGCTATCCTGTGCAAGCTTCTTCATCTCCCAGTACCTACTGCAACCTACATCCTTCTGCATCTGCTTAGTGTATTCATCTCTTGGTCTCCCCCTACGATTTTTACCCTCCACGCTGCCCTCCAATACTAAATTGGTGATCCCTTGATGCCTCAGAACATGTCCTACCAACCGATCCCTCCTTCTGGTCAAGTTGTGCCACAAACTCCTCTTCTCCCCAATCCTATTCAGTACCTCCTCATTAGTTATGTGATCTACCCATTAAATCTTCAGCATTCTTCTGTAGCACCACATATCGAAAGCTTCTATTCTCTTCTTGTCCAAACTATTTATCGTCCACGTTTCACTTCCATACATGGCTACACTCCATACAAATACTTTCAGAAATGACTTCCTGACACTTAAATCTATACTCGATGTTAACAAATTTCTCTTCTTCAGAAACGCTTTCCTTGCCATTACCAGTCTACATTTTATATCCTCTCTACTTCGACCATCATCAGTTATTTTGCTCCCCAAATAGCAAAACTCCTTTACTACTTTAAGTGTATCATTTCCTAATCTAACACCCTCAACATCACCCGACTTAATTCGACTACATTCCATTATCCTCGTTTTGCTTTTGTTGATGTTCATCTTATATCCTCCCTTCAAGACACCATCCATTCCGTTCAACTGCTCTTCCAAGTCCTTTGCTGTCTCTGACAGAATTACAATGTCATCGGCGAACCTCAAAGTTTTTATTTCTTCTCCATGGATTTTAATACCTACTCCGAATTTTTCTTTTGTTTCCTTTACTGCTTGCTCAATATACAGATTGAATAACATCGGGGAGAGGCTACAACCCTGTCTTACTCCCTTCCCAACCACTGCTTCCCTTTCATGTCCCTCGACTCTTATAACTGCCATCTGGTTTCTGTACAAATTGTAAATAGCCTTTCGCCCTGTATTTTACCCCTGCCATCTTTAGAATTTGAAAGAGAGTATTCCAGTCAACATTGTCAAAAGCTTTCTCTAAGTCTACAAATGCTAGAAACGCAGGTTTGCCTTTCCTTAATCTTTCTTCTAAGATAAGTCATAAGGTCAGTATTGCCTCACGTGTTCCAGAATTTCTATGGAACCCAACTGATCTTCCCCGAGGTCGGCTTCTACAAGTTTTTCCATTCATCTGTAAAGAATTCGTGTTAGTATTTTGCAGCTGTGGCTTATTAAACTGATTGTTCGGTAATTCTCACATCTGTCAACACCTGCTTTCTTTGGGATTGGAATTATTATATTTTTCTTGAAGTCTGAGGGTATTTCGCCTGTCTCATATATCTTGCTCACCAGATGGTAGAGTTTTGTCAGGACTGGCTCTCCCAAGGCCGTCAGTAGTTCCAATGGAATGTTGTCTACTCCGGGGGCCTTGTTTCGACTCGGGACTTTCAGTGCTCTGTCAAACTCTTCACGCAGTATCGTATCTCCCATTTCATCTTCATCTACATCCTCTTCCATTTCCATAATATTGTCCTCAAGTACATCGCCCTTGTATAGACCCTCTATATACTCCTTCCACCTTTCTGCTTTCCCTTCTTTGCTTAGAACTGGGTTTCCATCTGAGCTCTTGATGTTCATACAAGTGCTTCTCTTATCTCCAAAGGTCTCTTTAATTTTCCTGTAGGCAGTATCTATCTTACCCCTAGTGAGATAAGCCTCTACATCCTTACATTTGTCCTCTAGCCATCCCTGCTTAGCCATTTTGCACTTCCTGTCGATTTCATTTTTTAGACGTTTGTATTCCTTTTTGCCTGCTTCATTTACTGCATTTTTATATTTTCTCCTTTCATCAATTAAATTCAATATTTCTTCTGTTACCCAAGGATTTCTACTAGCCCTCGTCTTTTTACCTACTTGATCCTCTGCTGCCTTCACTACTTCATCCCTCAAAGCTACCCATTCTTCTTCTACTGTATTTCTTTCCCCCATTCCTGTCAATTGTTCCCTTATGCTCTCCCTGAAACTCTGTACAACCTCTGGATCTTTCAGTTTATCCAGGTCCCATCTCCTTAAATTCCCACCTTTTTGCAGTTTCTTCAGTTTTAATCTACAGGTCATAACCAATAGATTGTGGTCAGAGTCCACACCTGCCCTGGAAATGTCTTACAATTTAAAACCTGGTTCCTAAATCTCTGTCTTACCATTATATAATCTATCTCATGCCTTTTAGTATCTCCAGGGTTCTTCCATGTATACAACCTTCTATCATGATTCTTAAACCAAGTGTTAGCTATGATTAAGTTGTGCTCTGTGCAAAATTCTACCAGGCGGCTTCCTTTTTCATTTCTTAGCCCCAATCAATATTCACCTACTACGTTTCCTTCTCTCCCTTTTCCTACACTCGAATTCCAGGCACCCAAGACTATTAAGTTTTCGTCTCCCTTCACTATCTGAATAATTTCTTTTATTTCATCATACATTTCTTCAATTTCTTCGTCATCTGCAGAGCTAGTTGTCATATAAACTTGTACTACTGTAGTAGGTGTGGGCTTTGTATCTATCTTGGCCACAATAATGCGTTCACTAAGCTGTTTGTAGTAGCTTACCCGCGTTCCTATTTTCCTATTCATTATTAAACCTACTCCTGCATTACCCCTATTTGACTTTGTGTTTATAACCCTGTAGTCACCTGACCAGAAGTCTTGTTCCTCCTGCCACCGAACTTCACTAATTCCCACTATATCTAACTTTAATCTATCCATTTCTCTTTTCAAATTTTCTAACCTACCTGCCCGATTAAGGGACCTGACATTCCACGCTCTGATCCGTAGAACACCAATTGTCTTTCTCCTGATAACGACATCCTCTTGAGTAGTCCCCGCCCAGAGATCCGAATGGGGGACTATTTTACCTCCGGTTTATTTTACCCAAGAGGACGCCATCATCATTTAATCATACAGTAAAGCTGTAAACCTGTTATCTCATCATAATCGAAACACAAGGTCTCACCTGGTAACCTAGCTGTGCCTATCCATAAAATGAAAACATTTGCAAACTCCTTCCCCATTGCTGTCATCCAATTCTGTAACAAGCTGCCCTGTACTCTGCACACAATTAAATGCTCTGTTGCTTTTTAAGAAAAATATTGAGCACTTCCTTCTGTCACCATCATATTGTTTCACCAAAAATTAATGTATATGGTCAGTTTACACTCTATAAAAAGTAAATAAAATGCTCCCATCATCTCTCGTTTACGTTGTTTGCTTTCTCTTTTCATTTCACAGTCAGTCACTTCACTTTCTTCTACACTATCTTCACCAATTGTATTTTATTGTGCTCCCTTGTCTCTCCACCTTCTGCCCCTTTTCTCACGTCTGTTACTGCTAGCGTCCATAGATGAAATCTACTTTCCTATAATTTGTCACTATTGTTCTACTTCACATGAATAATTGTAAACTGTGTTTGTTTTTTCTCTTTCTGCACTATAATAATTACAAAATGTTTTTTTCAATGTTTCATATTAGACATGAAGTATAACATACTTATTGTAATGAATGTATAATAATAATAATAATAATAATAATAATAATAATAATAATACTTTACTCAGCATCAAATGATTCATTGCATATGTATAAAATCAGGTTACAATTCTTGATACATAGCACAATAATAGATTCTTCTGAATATGTGATTGATTAACAAAATGATTAAATTACAAATAAGATGGTGCTTAACACTATTTACGTATTTTTTCAAAGCACTTCTTAATCTACATGTAAGTATGGTATTCTTCTAATGTGTGAAATGGATTTTGTAACAGGAATTTCTTAAGCTGAAATTTAAGCCTCATTGTGGGTAGGATCATAACTTTAGTGGGCTAACTTTGAACCTGTATATTGTGGACACTTTTCATAGAGTGCTGTTCTGGGGCTGCTGATGTAAAAATTTTCGTTATCTCTGGTATTGTACTGATACAAATTGGAACAAATGCTGGGGTTTTAGAATGTACATGTTTACTACGGTTAGTACACCTGTTATATTTTGCTCCACAGATGATTCTTATAGCCCTTTTTTGAAGTAGCAGTAGCTTATTTAGATTAGCTTTTGTTGTTGCTCCCCAAATTTCTATTCCATAGATTCATTAAAGTACTGAACAATTTCATTTGTCACATTATTACAGTGGGTCTCTAGTTCATTAAATGATTACTTTTTCCACACAATGGATATACCACCTGCATACAGAAGTGTTTTGGAACTCTGAGTGTAATATCTTATGTCTATTTATTTATTTATTTTATTTATCTTACAGCTCGAAACATGTATTTAACATGCATGGGCAATGTTACAATAATAACATTTATATTATTGATACAAAATATATATAGATTACATGCTATTAAGTAAAAGATCATTTAAGTATATTTAACATAGCATCCCTGAGGTCAAATCATGTCAGCACCATACTGTATGGGCGCTTCAATATAAGCAATTTTTTCAACTCATTTTTAAAAATTCTACCAGAAAGCTGTTTCAGGTTGTTTGGCAGAGAATTGTAAAATATTGCTTCCTTAATGAATGGGGTATTTGTTGTTAAATTGAATCTTCTGCTCATCATGTGAAAGTCTGATTTGTGTCTTGTATCGTAATCATGGATTTCCATATTCCTGTTTGTCACTTTTTTGTCTTTTTTCACTAATAATATTGATTGAAACATATATACTGCATAGATAGTCATAATATTAAAATTAATAAACAGGTTTCTGCATGAAGTTCTGGGTCTTACTTTTGCCATAGTTCTTATTACTCTTTTCTGCAATACATATACCCACCTTATATTGTATTGGCTACACCTACCCCACAATAGATAGATGGGGATACACCAACCCAAAATATACTATTTTTATTGCTTCAATATCTAGATATTGAACTAATCTCCTTAGTAAATAGAGACTAAATGTTATAAGTGGGATTCTTAGCCACATATGTAATAGCTCTCTGAAGCAGGGTATTTTCCCAAATAGACTGAAGTATGCCATTGTTATACCACTGCATAAAAAAGGGGACACATCTGATGTCAACAACTACCGCCCAATCTCTCTTCTGACTGCCTTATCCAAAATTCTTGAAAAAGTAATGTATTGTACAGTAGCTTCACACCTTTGTAAAAATAAAGTTTTAACAAAATGTCAGTTTGGTTTCCAGAAGGATTTTTCAGTGGAAAATGCTATATATACTTTCACTGATGAAATATTAAATGCTCTGAGTAACCAGAAGTCACCCGTTGGGATTTTTTGTGATCTATCAAAGGCTTCTGATTGTGTAAATCATTGAATACTTCTAGATAAGCTCAAGTACTGTGGTATGAATGGGACAGTGCTCAAATGGTTTAAATCAAGCCTAACTGGAAGAGTGCAGAAAGTTGAAATAAACAGTTCACATAATATGCAAAAAACTGGTGATTTCTCAAACTGGGGAACAATCAAGAATGGGGTGCCGCAAGGTTCGGTCTAGGGTCCTCTGCTGTTCTTAATATATATTAATGACTTGCCATTCTGTATTCACGAAGATGCAAAGCTGGTGCTTTTTGCCGATGATACAAGTATAGCTATCACACCCGACAGACAAGAATTAACTGGTGAAATTGTAAACAATGTTTTTCAGAAAATCATTAAGTGGTCCTCTGCAAATGGGCTATCATTAAACTTTGACAAAACACAGTATATACAGTTCCACACAGTAAATGGAATGACCCCATTAATAAATATAGACTTCGATCAGAAATCGGTAGCTAAGGTAGAGTATTCAAAATTTCTAGGTATATGCATTGATGAAGGGTTGAACTGGAAAAAACACACTGAGGATCTGCTGAAACATTTGAGTTCAGCTATTTATGCTGTTAGGGTCATTGCAAATTTTGGCAATATACATTTGAATAAATTAGCTTACCATGCCTATTTTCATTCTCTGCTTTCGTATGGCATCATATTCTGGGGTAACTCATCATTGAGTAAAAGAGTGTTTTTTGCACAAAAGTGTGTAATCAGAATAATTGCTGGAGTTCATCCAAGATCATCCTGCAGACACTTATTTAAAGAGCTAGAAATCTTCACTGTAGCCTCACAATATATATATTCACTTATGAAATTTGTTATTAACAATCCGAATGAATTCGAAAGTAATAGCAGTGTACATGGCTACAACACTAGGAGAAAGGATGATCTTCACTACTCAAGGTTAAATCTAACTTTGGCTCAGAAGGAGGTAAATTATACTGCCACAAAAGTCTTTGGTCACTTACCTAATAGCATCAAAAGTCTGACAGATAGCCATATAGCATTTAAAAGGAAATTAAAAGAATTTCTTAATGGCAACTCCTTCTACTCATTAGATGAATTTTTGGATATAGTAAGTGGGTAATTTCCCAACCTCCACAAATATATATATATATATATATATATATATATAAGCGCCGGCAGCTTGATAGACACACAAACAAACATAAACATACACACAAAATTCAAGCTTTGCAACCAACGGTTGCTTCATCAGGAAAGAGGGAAGGAGAGGGAAAGACGAAAGGATGTGGGTTTTAAGGGAGAGGGTAAGGAGTCATTCCAATCCCGGGAGCGGAAAGACTTATCTTAGGGGGAAAAAAGGACAGGTATACACTCGCACACTCACACATATCCATCCACACATACCCAGACACAAGCTGACATTTGTAAAGGCAAAGAGTTTGGGCAGAGATGTCAGTCGAGGCCTCTGTACTTATATATTTTGCCTAATGTAATATCTTGTATAGACACCTTTTATTAACCTGACACATTCCACATCATTACGAAGTGTCATATTCATGATCTATGGAACAAGTACTAATTTAATCTAATCTAATCTAACCACAGACATGATCTATTTGCTGATTCCACGAAAGTCTGTCCTCTATATATATCCCCAGAAATTTACATTCTGAGCAGGTATTTTCCTGAATGTCCTCATTTACAACAGTATTTTTATTTGAGCCACTTGTCTTAAAATAGATTAAATTAGTTTTGTTAATATTGACCCTCAGGTTTTTTTTTTTTTTTCAAAATGTGTTTGGGCTTTTTCATCAAAATTCTGTAACACTGAATTTAGGCCATCTTTACTACGTGCCCAGCAAACCCCACCCCAGAGGTGTCATCAGCATACATAATAATATGATGACTGGTGTCTAATACTTTTGGGAAATCATTCACATAGCAAATAAACAAGAAGGGGCCCAAGATACTGCCTTGCGGCACACCAAAATTTATATTTCTTATCTTTGATCTTCTTTTCGATTACCTCTCCATTATCATACACAACTTCTGTGCATTGTTGTCTATCTTTAAGGTAAGATTCTATTAAAAGCAACAGTTTCCCACTGACACCATTACAAGCAAGTTTACTTAAAAGAGTGCCATGATGGACTCTGTCAAACGCTTTGGAAAGATCTAAAAACACTCCTGCCATTTTGTAACCCTTATTTATTTTCTCCATCAGACAGTGTACAAACTGTACTGCTGCAGATATGGTGCTCCGGCCACTTTTAAAGCCATGTTGGATCTCTCCTATTGAGTTATTCGTATTATAGTGTTCGATTAAGATTTCTAGCATTATTTTTTCAATTAATTTACCAAACACTGAGGTTAAGGCAACTGGTCTGTAGTTCTGTGGCTGCTTTCTTTCCCCTTTTTTATATAAAGGTTTAACTATAGCAAGTTTCTGTTTCTTCGGAAACACACCTTCTTCAAGTACACAATTTATTAGATGGACTAATGGTCTGGCTAACTCATCCTTGCATTTTTTCAGTAGAGAAGGAGAAAATTCATCCCATCCAGCCGATCTTTTATTTTTTTAGGCTGTTAATTAGCTGTGTTACGTCCTTGGTGGTTACTGTAGGTAGCTTACAAGAGACCAGTTCCTTTTCCTTATATTTAAACTGCCTCTCCTGTTTCATGCAAATATCATTTTCTATAAAGTAATCATTAAATATATTGCTAACTATATAAGGATCAGAAAAATTGTCATTATGTATACTTAACTCTATATTATTAATTTTAGTTTTTGAATCAGTGTTCCTCATATCATCAACTACTGCCCAGCACGACTATGAGACACAGTCAGAATTTCTGATCTGTTTGCTAATATATTCTACTTTCCTTTTCCTTACTTCCTTGCGATACTCATATTTATATTTTTTTATAATCCTCTTTATATAAATCAAGACTGGTTTCTCTGTGTAGCTTATACATATACTCCATTCCTTCTTTGAGTCTTTTCGTTTTTTCATCCAGTTTTACACATTTGACTACTGGAGGTTTATTTTTATTTACATTGATCTTCTTTGCCGGGATAGTAATATCTATATGTCTAGTTAAAATTTTTACAAATACTTCCCATTTGCTGTCAACTCCCCTTTCTCTATAAACTGATTCCCAAGATTCTTGACCCAAAGTTTTCTTTAGCAAGGTGATGTTGTATTCAGAAAATAATCTTCTGTTCTCATATTTTTTTGTTTTGTTTAAGTTTATTAAGACAACCAATCACTAATAATTGTCCTGGATGATCAGATATGTGCCCGTTTACAGTCTGTGCCGACACAACATTTTCATAATTGGTCATTACATGATCTATGGAACTGCTGCTTGACTCAGTTATTCTAGTGGGCACATGACCAAGTAGATCTTTAATATCATAGGATCATATGCAGTCTTGTAAACCTTTGCATTCTTGGCTGTCACTTAGTGTGTTTATAGTAAAGTCTCCTAACATTATAATATTTACTGTATTGCCACCCTTGCTTAGCTTCCCCAATACACTATCCAGTGCTTCCAGGAAAACCTCGAGATAACCAGGAGGGGCTCAATATATACCTACCACAATAAGTGGGACGGATACAATCATTAACTTAATTATCACCGCTTCAAAATCTTTCTCAATACAATAATCATTAACCCATGATACTTTTTCTACGGAACTTATTAGGTTACATTTCCGTACATAAGTAGCAACTCCCCCTCCTTTATGTTCTGTTCTACAGAAAAACGAAGTAAGATTATTCTCCTGTAACTTATAATATTGAATATTATGGTTAGTTTTTTGATGCTCTGTAACCACGATTACATGTGAAGCTAGATCTGTAACTAAGGCCTCAAATACATCGATTTTGTTGCCCAAGCCCTCAACATTATAATGTAAAAATGATACATTAGTACAATCATGAGAGGATATTTCCTTGTCAAGGTTAATATTATCACACAAATTGAAAGTTTCTAAATTAGGAACACTGAGGGACTTTGTTCTCCTAAAAAATCAACAGTCTTGACATTGCAGTGAGGAATTATTTCCGTTTGCTTGCTCTGCAGGCATATATAATTATCATTTCCGTCTTTCGTGTGTATGACATCTGAGGTACAAGGTAGCAGATTTGAATTATTGCTTTTTATTTCCTCAATAGCTCTGTTGATGTCAGTTGCTAGAGTGGTCGTACCGAGACGATTAAGATGTAGTCCATGTATAGTGAAGCTGCTTCTTTGATAACTGTTAAGGTCCAGCAGTCTCACATTTTTTAACTTTGAGTAGAAATGTTTTAATTTTTTATTTGTAGATCGGATTTCTCTGTTCACACACGACCAGTCAGACAGATCAAATCCCGTTGGAATATTTGAAACGATCACATTTGTATGGGACAACATCATTAACATAACAATCAACTTTTTAATAAATGAACTGGCCTCGTTGCGATAAATGTCATTTGAACCTGCTATAATAACAATGACATCACTTTCTATAAAATTGGTGCAGTCGTTGTTTACAGAGCTTGTTACATCAACAAACTTTGCCCCAGGTTTAATAACAGATGAAATTCGCACGTTTTCTGTGGTTGAGTTAGACATACAATCTGTCATTTACATAAATAAAAAACAGAAGAGCACCCAGTACTGAGCCTTGGGGCACTCCATATTTTATGTTAGGGATTTTGGATTTGTGAACACCACTTTCAGTTTTAAGCAGTACAAACTGTTTTTGGTTACTCCTGTAAGATTTTATTAGGTTGTGAGCAGTGCCTCTGATGCCAATGTTCCATAGCTTTTCTTATAGGATTCTGGTGTTGACACAGTCAAGAGTTTCCTCAGATTGAGGTATATGCCAGCGACACGTTGCTTGTTCTCAATGCCACTTATTGTCTCTTCAATTAACTAATCGGCTGCTGTGCTTGTTGATTTACATTTTATGAAACAATTTTAATTTTCAAACATTAGATTGTGCATTTGGAGAAAGTTTATATTTCTGCTGTATATGACTTTTTCAGATATTGTGGAAAAGACGGCAAGTATAGAGATTGGTCTGTAGTTTTGAATGTTGAGTTTGTCTCTGTTTTTAAAGATTGGTGTTACATACACAAGTACAGAGACATTTTGTCTGCACACTTTAAATACACTAGTACTGAGGCTATGGCGCCCTGCAGAACTGGAATATTTTCGGAAGCTAATGATGTTAACTATTTATTCAATTCATGGGGGCTAGACATATGCTATGCTCAGGTGGATTGCCTTTAACTGCAGGTTATTATGTTTGTCATTGATAGCTTCCCCTACTGAAGAAAAATATCCATTGAATATATTAGCAATTTCAAGTTGATCTTTTACCACCATCCCATTGTGGTCAATAATAAAGTCGATACAGGATTTGTCTTTGCCTGTTCTAAAACTATTTATCACTCCCTCGACACCAGCAGTAACACTGTGTGAAGCCTGGACTTTGTTTGCAACGTAGCTGCTCCTGGTCTGTATTAATAAATCTTTATAGTATTCTTGATAAGTTTTGAAGGCCTCCTTTAGCTTGAGATTTTGTCTGTTATTCAACATTGCACTTTGAAATAATTTTAATTTTTCCCTAGCTTCAATGACATCATTATTTATCCAGCTAATTTTGTTTATATTTTTAGTTTGCTTAACTTATGTGGCTACAGTTGGGCATGTGGTATCGAAACAGTAGTATAAGTCAGCAGCAAAGTTATCATAGGAAAAGCTATCATTCTCAAATCATGGTGTGTGTGCTAACACGCAGTTCAATGTATTGATGTCATCATTACACATAATTCTTTTGCTTATATATAGTTTCTTTTTAGTGACAAAGGACATTTCATTTGCCTCCAATTGAAGCTGTACTGCATAGTGATCAGAGATGGCTAGTTTTAGAGCAGAAGTGCTGTAGGAAAGCTGGGTCATGTTTGTTATTATATTATCCAGACATGTTTTGCTGTTGCCAATCTCTCTAGTTGGCTCATGGATAACTGAGGTCAGATTAGATTAGTACTTGTTCCATAGATCATGAATACGTCACTTCGTAATGATGTGGAACGTGTCAGGTTACTAAAAGGTATCTATACAAGATATTAAATTACACAAAATATTACATAACACTTAAATTTTTGTGGGGGTTGGGGAAATTACCCACTTAATATATCCAAAAATTCATCTAATGAGTAGGAGGAGTTGCCATTAAGAAATTCTTTTAATTTCTTTTTAAATACTATATGGCTATCTGTCAGACTTCTGATGCTATTAGGTAAGTGACCAAAGACTTTTGTGACAGCACAATTTACCCCCTTCTGAGCCAAAGTTAGATTTAACTTTGAGTAGTGAAGATCATCCTTTCTCCTAGTGTTGTAGCCATGTACACTGCTATTACTTTTGAATTCATTCAGATTGTTAATAACAAATTTCGTAAGTGAATATATATATATATATATATATATATATATATATATATATATATATATATATATATATATATATATATATATATATATATATATATATATTTTGTGAGGCTACAGTGAAGATCTTTAGCTCTTTAAATAAGTGTCTGCAGGATGATCTTGGATGAGCTCCAGCATTTGTTCTGATTACACGCTTTTGTGCAATGAACACTCTTTTAGTCAGTGATGAGTTACCCCAGAATATGATGCCATACAAAAGTAGAGAATGAAAATAGGCATGGTAAGCTAATTTACTGAGATGTATATTGCCAAAATTTGCAATGACCTTAATAGCATAAGTAACTGAACTCAAACACCTGGTGTCTGTGTATGTGCGGATGGATATGTGTGTGTGTGTGAGAGTATACCTGTCCTTTTTTCCCCCTAAGGTAAGTCTTTCTGCTCCCGGAATTGGAATGACTCCTTACCCTCTCCCTTAAAACCCACATCCTTTCGTCTTTCCCTCTCTTTCCCTCTTTCCTGATGAAGCAACCGTTTGTTGCGAAAGCTTGAATTTTGTGTGTATGTTTGTGTTTGTTTGTGTGTCTATCGACCTGCCAGCGCTTTTGTTTGGTAAGTCTCAACATCTTTGTTTTTAGATATATTTTTCCAACATGGAATGTTTCCCTCTATTATATATCAGATAGATTTTTGAAAAATGTATCCATACTTGCCCCAGGTGACCTATACACACCGATAATTGCTATATTTTCTCTACCCAATTTTAGATTTATTGCAGCAAATTCTGTGAGTCCTTGTATGCAGACTGTACTTATGTCAATAACACTGAAATTACTTACTTTAGCAGTGAAGATTGCTACGCTACCCCCAGACTTGTTTTCCTACTAAAGGCAGAACAAAATTTCATGGAGAGTGATTGATCAATGCTAATTAGGTCTTCAGTGTACCAATGTTCTGTTGTGTGTAAAATATCAGGTTTATCAGGACATGTAATAATATCCAGATCATTGTACTTGTTTTTAAGGCTACCGATATTCTGATGTATGACATTAAGTCTGAGTTTCTTCTGCTGGACTATACAGGATGATTTAGGGCTACCAGACAGTCCGGTAGGGTTTATTAGTTTCCCAGGCTTGCCTGCAATGACTGTTTGTGTGGCAGATCCTGGTTTGATGGGTTGTGCCATTCCATAGCAATGCAGTTATTTACACTGCTTAGTGGAGAACTTTGATTTCCTTGACAGTTAATTTGCTGACAGTCTTTTTGCCTCTTTTATTCATGTGCATACCATGAGTTGTGTGCAGGTCTCTGTCTGCATTGCTGACATTTACCAGGGACACATTGTGAAATTTGTTGCATATTGTTTTAAATCTATAATTTGTCTTGTACACTTCCAAATTCACTATAGATTGTCCATGTGATGATGTTTGTTGTAGCATAACCTCAATGTTGTACACAGTGCAAACATATAGTGATGTATCTTCTGACTGAAGGTACAAACAGTCAACATCTATCTATCCTAGACATTAGTGTGAAACACATTGTTAGTACTGCGTGGGCATAACTTCAACACTGTGTGGAATATTAACGATAATTACTTTAGTGTTTATCTACTTACCGAGTGCCACTGTCATGTGCCTTATAGCGTCATTTGCTTGATTTTTTGCTACATCATTTGTACCTCCTCCCATAATTACAACACAATCATTTGATGAAAAACACTCATTATTTTGCACAAACAGCTTCACCAAAGCAGAAAGAGGTGCTCCAGGTTGACTGTGAGCCACAGCTGTAAAGTCATCCTGGATACTCAATATGTTTGGCGGCATTCCACGACCAAGACTGTCTCCATGTATTAGAATCCATCCCTTATTGTGTTTATTATTCTCCTCACTTCTTCTGTTGTTCTCTTGAGCCAGTTTCTTCCATACACTGTCACAGATTTCACTGTTGTTATCTTGGATAGTTTGTTTACATTCACTTAGGTTAGCACATGAGATTAGAGCTTGTTTTTTGAACCTATTACCTACAGTTTTTTTTGCAGTTTGAAATGTTGCTCTTTTTTTGCACAGATTCAGATGCTACATCATCCACTATTTTACCAAGAATCTGATACCTGTTTTTAGTAGTAAAGGCCAGAGAGCTTTCTTTTGTTTTTGATTTAGGCCAGCAGTTGTTGAACAGACAGTGCTGATCAATTTCACTCATGTTTTTATTTTGTAGAGAAACCTCAGCCTTTAGACACTGAATTTCACTTTAGTCTTCAACTAAATCTGAAAATTCTCACGTACAGTTATAATTTTTCCTGTTTGTTATTTTACCTGTGTTTTTGAGGCAGCATTGAATACAGTTCCAGCCTGTCATGAATTTGTTGCTTTGTTTCACCGATGGATCGATGTTAGCACATCAAAAATGCAAAAAATGTTTACATTCCATATACCTGATGCCGGTTTTCAACACGTTTTTGCATTTTCTACACTTTTCATTGTCTTAGTTAGGATTTTTACATGGACTAAATGTTGCATTTCTAGTTTGGGTAGAGGTAAGAGAGGGCCTGATCGCCCTAATATTGCCAGATTAAATAAATCAATAAATAAATATAAAATGGGTTTTCTGCTAAAATGATTTGTATTCCTCACTGGTAATTTAAGAAGGTCATATGGTTTAATTTGCTGTTCCTTTCTGATGCAACCTATTGTTTCAGTGTCACATTTTCATCTAGAGTGTATCGCTGTGATTGTGGCACTTTATATGACACAGCAGTCCTTTTTTGTGCTGCCTGCCTAATAGGAATATTAATGATGTTATAAATAACCAAATGTTGTTTAATTTCTATTTGAAGTGAAGGGTTTGTCTATCAGCTCACATAACTAAATAGTGCACCTAGTGATTACCTAACAAATTCATCAACTAAGTTATTCATGAAACATATGAATATATCTACTTTTGCACTGGTAACTGAACTAATCAAGAACTACAGTGAAAAAACTCAGTGAATATCACGTATACTGTACTACATTGCCAAATGGGAAACACTTTCTTAGTGTGCCTATAAAGCAGTTGTATCATTCTACTGGGGAAACACTATTCTGCCTCCAAGAGTACTTCTCACTCTTCAGTATACAGACAGAGTATACTACTAAAAGACATTTACTGCTCATTTTGTAGCTTCGTAATTAATTTACTTGTTATTAGACTCAAGACACACCCAAACTATTCGATTAAAAGGTACAAAATAACAGTTAGAGCATGAATTTTGTGTTATGATAATGGTCAGTAATTAGTATTAATACTCGGCATTGTATTTTTCACTGTTGTACAATCTTGTTAGTTCTGCTTGTTACAGCTGATGTGCACTGTAGGTTGTCTATAATACTAATATTGAAATGATTCATCCCATGAGAAAGAAGGAAGTCACTGTGATGATGATTGTTGTAGCATAACCTCATTGTAATGTTGTACACAATGCAAACATATAGTGACATATCTTATGACTGAAGGTACATACAGTCAACATCTATTTACCATAGACATTAGTGTGAAATACATTGTTAGTACTGCTTGGCCATAACTTCAACGCCATATTTTGTACACAGTGGACAATAAAACCCAAAATTTAAGATATGCAAACGCAAGTCATGCCAAGTTGTTATACTCTAAGTGAACCACTGCACTAGAAATAGCCAAGTTTAATCTGTAAGGAGATATCATGCGTACCTGTGGGCTGTATGCATGATTGTCGAGTTGCTGGTTGTGTCACTCCAATTAAAGGCCACAATTTTAAACCCAATGTCTTCGCACAAAAAAAAAATTATCCTTTAGCTTGTTACTATCTAGTTCTACTTACAAACATTATTTATTGAAAACCCATATGTTTCTTACAGAGATAACTTGGAGCTCCTGATTGCTTCTGAGCCAGAATCTTATATACAGTATAAATCTGTTTTCCGTAACAGATCCCTTTTCCTTTCCACATTAATGTTTTCTAACATTTTAAAATGAAGTTTCTTCTATTGTTACATCTTGTCAAAAATATGAAGCTAATGTAAAACTCCTTCCTTTTGTAGTCTCTGTAAAGAAAACTGACTCAATGCTCACCGACCACCACCACCACCACCACCACCACCACCACCACCACTATTAAGACATTATTGCAGACACCATAATGCTTATGACTGCAGATTGTTCTAAAGCCAACAATGCATAGTAAAAACCACCCTGCTGTTGTATTATGACTTCGTGAACTGTTTGTTCTACTTTTTTCATATCTCTTGTCTCCTCTTGAGACAATAATCAATTAAATTTGCCTGTTACCACAATTTTAGTTTAAGAAACTGTTTTGTAATTTTTATGAAGTGAATCTCCAATGAACCATGGACCTCACTGATGGTCCCTGAAGAGAGGCAACAGCCTTTTAGATGTTTGCAGGGGGAACAGGGTCGATGATTAACAGATCTAATTTTTTAGTGTTAACTAATTGATAATACAAACATATAAAAGCAGCTGAGAATTAGAGCCGTTATATTTTGCAAATACATGCAATTCTACCGTATGTTGTAATGATGATGATAACCTGCCTTTTGCAGTCTCTGTCTATAAAGAAAACTGACTCTGTTCTTACCAAACACCACCACTATCAAAAGAACCCATTTCAGACTGCATAATTAGACTCCAGACGTACCCAATCTATTTGATTAAAAAGTAGAAAGTAAGAGGTAGATTCCATGTTACAAGAAATTTGGGTTCATACAAAAGTATATAGATAGCCATTTTTCCCTTGTTCTCTTTGCAAGAGGAACAGAACAGGAAATGACTAGTAGTTGTACAGGATACCCTGTGCCACCCCTCATACGATGGATTGTGAAGTATCATTGTAAATGTAGATGTAGACTCTCTTGGGTTAATATTCCACCTATTCATATCTCTGAACCAGGACCACTCAGGAGAATCCTGTCATAACGTAAAACAAAGCTGGCATTCTACAGAGCAGTGAGTAGAATGTTTTATCCTGTAATTGGGATGGTAGTTTAGAGAATTTATAGAGGAAAATAGATCAGTGGAAGTAAAATGTAGTGAGAATTAGTGAATTGTGGTGCTAGGAAGAGTGAACATAGGATTATCTACACCAAATCAAATAGGGTAATGCAGGAATTCTAATTATGCATAAAGCCAATATCCAACACAACACAAAGTTTCTATACCAACTAGCTCCACAAGTGTTGCAGAGATTGAAAGACTATGTGATGAGATAAAAGAAATTATTCAGGTAACTAAGAGAGATGAAAATTTGGTTGTGATGTGAGACTGGAATTCAGTACTAGAAAAAATAATAGGAGAACTGGACTGGGAGAAATGAATGGAAGGGAAAGCCACCTGGTAGAGTTTTGCACAGAGCACAATTTCATCACCACCATGAGAGAAGTTTGTATTCATATAAGAGACCTAGATACACTTGAAAGTTTCAGGTAGATGATAAAATGGTAAGATGAGATTTTGAAACTAGTTTTAAAACTGCAAAAGGTTCCCTTGGGCAGATATGGACTCAGACCATAATTTATTGGTTATGAACTGAAGCAATTGCCAAAAGGTGTGAAATTAAATACTCTCTGTGATCAAAAGTATCCAGACACTTGGCCGAAAATGACTTAAAAGTCCGTGGCACCCTCCTTCGGTAATGATGGAATTCGTTATGGTGTTGGCCCACCCTTAGCCTTGTGAGAGTTTCCACTCTTGCAGGCATATGTTCAATCAGGTGCTGGAAGGTTTTTTGGGGAATGGCAGCCCATTCTTCACGGAGTGCTGTACTGACGAGAAGGGACTTTTTGGTATTGGATGGGTGGCAGCTGTCGAAGTGGAGGTATTGTTGGTGGTTAGTAGGTTTGATATGGACAAGTGGACCACCCTGTTGCTGACCACGCTGCCAAACATGACATCCCTCATCTCAATGACTGCTTCACAGCCTGTGCCGTATGGATCCTTTCCACCAACACCAGCTTTTCTGAACTGCGCAGGTGGGAACATTCCCTGCAATACATCCTATGTTCCCATAACCCTCCTGGCCTCAACCTTCGTTAGTCACTGTCCTCACCCATCCAGCTCCCTCCCTGTTCCCATTCCGCCTCTACACAGCCGTCATTTCACTGCCACATCCAGTATTTTAATTTCTTTTTATTTCTCTCCTTTCCGCTACTTACCCTCTCCCCCCTTCGCACCTTCTCTCATGCCCTCCGTCTAAACTGCAACACTTTACTGTCCGCCACTCCCACCATACTCTCCCTGCCCCTCCCTGCCCCAGCCTCCTCCTTACCCCCACCCAGTCGCCACTCCCATCATGCACTGGTGCTACTGTTTGCAGTATGATTTCAGCTCTCTGAGACTGCAGACGTGTGTGCAAGTTGCGTTTACGTGAGTGTGTGTGTGTGTGTGTGTGTGTGTGTGTGTGTGTGTGTCTACTGCTGACGAAGGCCTTAATGGCCAAAAGCTTTAATTGTGTGAATCTTTTTGTTGTGCCTGTCGTGACCCAGCATCTCCGCTATATGGTGAGTAGCAACTTTTCTTCTCTGGTATCATTAGCAAGTAATAATTAGTTAAGTGGGAGTTAGAGTAATAGACTACCTGGTAAATAAGAAGGAATACTTAAAATTGTAGGTTATAATGTGTTTGTGAATTGTGTTGTGGGAAAATGATGGTATTAGAGTGTAAGTACGGTAATGACTTAGAGAAAATGTGTTTCTGTGGGAATATAAGTTAAGTGGATTAAACAGAGAAAATAATGTTTTAGGATTAAGAATGTAGCTGATGAACTAGGTGAGGCAAGCTACACTAGAGTAAGGAAGAAACCAAGAACATTGTAGATAATTGTTGAGTTATGTTTGTATGAAAGGACTTTTCCAAAGACACCCCAAGCCAATCCAAATCATTTTTGAAGGAGAGGGAAGTGGTGAGCTACAAACTGATATATGTGGTACAGTCAAGTAAAAATTATGACAGCTTCCTTGGTGACACAGAAGTAGAGGAAAACTGGTCAAGCCATAAGAGACAAGGGGAATCTACTGATGGAGTAGGTATGATTTGGGTGGCCTTCTTCCCCCATGTCTAGGCAGGAGAAGTGGTATGAGTTGGGGCGTACAAACCAGTACAGTTGTGTAACTAGCACAGTCAAGTCGCTTATAAACATTGCTCTCTCTCTCTTTTTTATTTTATTTTATTTTTTTTTTTTTTTTTGTAGTGGAAGTTTGTTAGTGTGCAGTAGACCAGTGTGCAGGAGGGATTGTATCAGTCTACCACCTGCCCACAGTACTGTGCCATCCTTGCTGAGTCCATTGAGGAGGACTTAGACATCTTCAATCAGCAGGCAACCTGGTGGCTTACCCCCCCCCCCCCCCCTGCCCCCCTGACTAAAAGGAGTCTCACACTCACACTTTTTGGCCCTATGAGTTCAGGTCCCATTCTGGGGTTTGACCTGCCACTTTCAAAATTCTACAGAAGTGCGGGCCATATGGGGAATGATACCTTACATGATGCACAAGTGACCTTACATTCGATCTCCTGAATCCCTTGTCATGGCTTTGCATCTCCACCTGCGATTCAACTATTTGGGCGAGGACACTTTCTGGGTATGTCCTCTTCTTCTGTTGTCTCCTTTCCTCTTTTGCCCCCATGACAGTATTGGATTTCTCTGCACCCATCCAGCATGGCAGCCAGTCTGTTGTGGGGGGGGGGGGGGGGGGGGTGCTGTCATGTACCAATTTCGTGGTAGCCCCCTGACAACACAGGGATCACACTGCTGATGCATGAACTGTAAACTCCCCACGTATGCCAAAGAGTAGATGCCTGTCTTCCTGGTGTCAGGACTCCTGGCAACGGCCATCACACCAGTTGGCCTTTGCTGTGGCTGGGTGGCGCCTGTGGGGAGGGTCCCTGATCAGAGTGGGTGGCGTCAGGGTGGATTGCCTGCAATGAAGCGGAGTAACTCATCTCTTGCTGGTGACAGTACGGCACCAGCAGTCTCTGAGAAGGGCAAGATAGAATACAATGCCGACAGGTATGACCCTAAATATTTCCCTCTCTCACTACATCATGGGAGCAACATAGAGCTACAGAACGGAGAGAGCCATATTCGCCTCAGTTTTTAGTCTGTAGCAGAACTGATGGGGACTCTTTTCTACCAATGAAGCCTCAGTTTTTCGTTGAACACCTTGAGGATAAGTTTGGAGAAGTGACAGCGCTGTCCAAGATGCGAAACGGCACAGTCTTGATTCAGACAGCATCCCCAGCCCAATCCCGCATGTTACTCGCCGGTGACAAGCTGGGGGATATTCCTGTTTCCATCACTCCCCCATAAAAGCCTCAACATGATCCAGGGGATTATTTTCCATCGTGACCTTCTCTTGTGGTCTGATGATGAGCTCTGTGCCATTTAGAATGGCAGGGTGTTCATTTCATCTGGCACACTTACAGGGGACCCAAAGACAACAGGGTTGCTACCGGTGCCTTCATCTTGACCTTTGAGGGTGATTCATTGTCTGAAAAGGTCAAGGTGATGGTTTACCGCTGTGACGTTAAACCATATGTCCCTCCTCCTATGCGGTGCTTTAAGTGCTGGAAGTTCGGGCACATGTCTTCCCACTGCACTTCCAGTGCCAAATGTCGAGACTGTGGACATCCACTGCACCCCAATACGCCATGTGTGCCACCGTCTTCTTGCATTAACTGTGGAGAGCACCACTTCCCCTGCTCGCCAGACTGCCCAGGACTCCAAAAGAAGTGGAAAATTATGGAGTACAAGACCCTGGACTGGTTGACTTACACAGAGGCTAAACGTAAATTTGAAAGATTACACACCATTCGGTTGACGTCGACATACGCTGCAGCTACATCACCAATGCCGTCCCAAGTGCCAGTGGGTCCTCACTCTGTGCCACGAACAGTGGGCCTCTGGGGCACCAGAATACATCCACCCCCTTGGTGGTAGGGGGCAAATCTTCTTCCGTTGCTCCGAAAGCACCTACTTCGGGAGCAAGCCGCCTCCCCCCCCCCCCCCCCCCTCCAAAATGCAGGGGACATCGGTCCTCTCCCCCCTGCCGGAGCAACAACCGCCTCCTGCGGCTCCTCTCATGCAGAAGGGTCTGCAGTTTACCATCTTCTTACTTTGTTTACCCATGTCATGAATGGTTTTCTGTGGAAATCCCAGACTGTGGCAGTGTTTTTCGATTTGGAGAAAGCCTACGACACCTGCTGGAGAACCTGCCTTGCTTCCTTCAGGTATTTTTACAAGATCAAGTTTTTAAGGTGCATGTGGGTTCTGTCTTGTCAGACACCTGTATCCAGGAAAACAGTGTGCCTCAGGGTTTCGTCCTGAGTGTCATCCTCTTTGCTATCACCATTAACCCTATAGTGGTCTGTCTCCCACGAAGCATTTCCGGCTCCCTTTTTGTTGAGGATTTTGCCATCTATTGCAGTTCTCCACAGACCTGTCTCACTGAACGGCGTCTGCAATGGCGTCTTGATCGTCTTTACTCCTGGAGTAACGGCAATGGCTTTCACTTTTCCACTGACAAAACCGTCTATATGAACTTCTGGTGACACAACTGGTTTCTCTCACCATCTTTACATCTTGGGCCTGTTGCCATGCCATTCATTGACACTACAAAATTCCTGGGGCTTATCCTCGATAGGAAACACTCTTTGTCCTCCCATGTATCTTACCTGGCAGCCCGCTGTTTGTGGTTCCTCAATGTCTTACGTGTCCCCAATGGTACTTCCGATCAAACCACCATCCTCCATTTGTACCGGTCACTTGCCCGTTTGAAACTTGACTATGGGTGCTTTGTTTATGCGTCTGCATGCCAGTTCCTTTTACACCGTCTCACCACTTTCCACCATTATGCCATCCATTTGGCCACGGGCACCTTTCACACTAGCGCGGTTTAGTGTGTATGCTGAAGCTGCTGAACTACCCTGTCCTACCACCATGACTTTCTCCTCAGCAGGTATGCATGCCATTTGTTTGCCATGTGTGGCCACCCATCCTATGCCTCCTTCTTTGATGATTCCTTTGATCATCAGTATGGAGCTTGTCCTTCTTCCCTGTTACTTCCTGGAGCCCGCTTTCGGCACTTGATACAGCAGCTTAAATTCACACTACTTGCACCTTTCCTGTTGTGTGTGAACCCTTCACCACTCTGGCTTCGTGAAGTGGCCCGTGTTAACCTTGGCCTCCGTTTGCTTCCTAAGGACGCTACTCCAGCCTCGGTTCATCACCTTCAGTTTCACAACCTTCGCATGGAACTTCGCGGTAGTATCTTTGTATACACTGATGGCTCTCGGACTGACCGTGGGGTGGGGTGTGCCTTCGTCATTGGCACCCATGTGTCTCGATATCGGCATCTGGCACACTCCGCAGTATTTACAGCAGAGCTCTTTGCCTTGTATCAGGCCACGGAGTACATCGCGCGACACAGCCTTTTCAGTTGTGTCCTCTGCTCAGACTCATTCAGTGACCCTCAAAGTCTATGTGTGCTGTACACCACCCATCCCTTAGTGCAGCGGGTCCAGGAAAACTGTCAACTGCTCACTCTTGGTGGAGCCAGTGTGATGTTTCTGTGGGTTCTTGGTCATGTCAGACTGCCAGGAAATGAGGCTGCTGACGCTGCTGCCAAAGCTGCAGTCCTCGTACCTCAGCCTGCGAGTACCTATATTCCCTCTGATGATCTCTTTGTTGCCTTCTCTCAGGAGGTGGTGTCCCTTTGGCATCGCCAGTGGTTCTCCCTTCACGGGAATAAGCTCCCGCTTATTAAGCCTCTCCCAGAAGCTTGGACGACCTCCTCTCAGCCCTCCCAATGGGAGGAGGTTATTGTAACTCAGCTGTGTATTGGGCACTGCCTTTTTAGCCATCGTCACTTGCTAAGTGGCGCTACCCCACCACTTTGTACACATTGCCCTCAAGTTTTAACGGTCCAGCACTTCCTGATTGAATGTCCATTTTTGAACCTTTTACATACCCGTTTGGGTTTGTTGTCTGAGTTATCAGCCATTTTAGCAAATGACACTCGGGCTGTTGACCACGTCTTACTTTTTGTCTGCCAAAGCAATACCGCAAAGGCCATTTAATTTTTAGTTTTGGATGTCCATTTCTGTATGGTGTCTTGTTTAGCCCTTTTCCATGTGCCTGTTTTTAGCTGTCGTCTGTTATGTCAGTTGGGACTGACATACAGTCATTTTTTAACTCCTCTCTGTCTTCGTGTTCTATAGTTTTGACTTGAGCGTGTATAACCCCAGTTGTTTTTGAGCCCTAAAGCAAAACAAAACAAAACCAAACAGAGGAGCATTTCCCTAGTAACTCAATACCATGCAGGACTGGAGCAACTGAATTACATTCTCCACCGGGGTTTCGACTACCTTTCGTTGTGCCCTGAAATGAGTAATGTCTTGCCCACTATCCTTCCCACCTCTCCCACAGTGGTATTGCACCATCCAGTGAACCTACACAACACACCATCCATCCTTACATAACCCCTGCTCCCAACCTCTTACCTCCTGGCTCATACCCCTGTAATAGATCTAGTTGCAAGACCTGTCCCATACATCCTCCTACCGTCACCTACTCCAGTCCGGTCACTAACATTACCTATCATATCAAAGGCAGGGCTACCTGTGAAACCAGTCATGTGATCTACAAGCTAAGCTGCAACCACTGTGCTGCATTCTATGTAGACATGACAATCAGCAAGCTGTCTGTTCACATGAATGGCCACCTGACAAACTGTGGCCAAGAAACAAGTGGACCACCCTGTTGCTGAACATGCTGCCAAACATGATATCCTTAATTTCAATGACTGCTTCACAGCCTATGCCATATGGATCCTTCCCACCAACATCAGCTGCGCAGGTGGGTACTTTCCCTCAATACATCCTATGCCCCCTAACCCTGCTGGTGTCAACCTTTGTTAGTCACTGACCTCACCCATCCAGCCTCTTCCCTGTTCTTATTCCATCACTACACAGATGTCATTCTACCATCACACCCAGTCTTTTTATTTCTCTCCTTTTTTGCTACTCCCCCCTCTCCTCCCCACCTCTTCTGTGCCCTCTGTCTAACCTGCAGCACTTCATTGTCCACCACCCCCACCATACTATCCCTCACCCACCCTGCCCCAGCCTCCTCCTCACCCCCACCAAGTTGCCACTCCCATGATGCACTGATGCTGCTGCTTGCAGTGTGGTTTCAGTTGCCTGAGATTGCAGTTGTGTGTATGAGTTGCATTTAAGTGTGTGTGTGTGTGTGGGGGGGGGGGGGGGGGGGTCTATTTTTGACAAAGTCCTTTAATTGTAAGAGTCTTTGTGTTGTGCCTATCTGCGAATCAGCATCTCCACTATATGGTGAGTAGCAACTTTCCTTTTGTATTGTGATGGCCATGTTTCACTGGTGACAGCTTTCCCCAGTTGGAACATTTTTCCCGTGAGTTCCACCATACACTACCGAAGATTAGTTTGGCATGATGCATGAACAGGACATCTAACACCAGGATTGCACAGTAACCTTAATTAACATAAGACCACTTCTGCGCCCTCCTGAAACCGTTTTGCACCAGCCAGAAAATTTAATGTTGCTAAACCTTGTGAAATTTAACCATTCCCTACGTAAATGTCACATGGGTCTCTGTGTCCAACAAAAATTCATGCTTCCTGTTCCGTATTGTTGTTGTGGGCTTCAGTCCAAAGACTGATTTGATGCAGCTCTCCATGCTACTCTATCCTGTGCAAGCCTCTTCATCTCCGAATAACTACTGCTTACGATCTAAGGCGCTGCAATCATGGACTGTGCGGATAGTCCCGGTGGAGGTTCGAGTCCTCCCTCGGGCATGGGTGTGTGTGTTCGTCCTTAGGATAATTTAGGTTAAGTAGTGTGTAAGCTTAGAGACTGATGACCTTAGCAGTTAAGTCCCATAAGATTTCACACACATCTTTTTTGAATCTGCTTAGTGTATGTATCTCTTGGTCTCCCTCTATGATTTTTACCCTCCACACTTCCCTCCAATATTAAATTGGTGATACCTTTATGCCTCAGAATGTGTGTCCTACCAACCAATCCCTACTTGTAGTCAAGTTGTGCCTCAAATTCCTCTTCTCCCCAATTCTATTCAGTACCTCCTCATTAGTCATGTGATCTACCCATCTAAACTTCAGCAGTGTTCTGCAGCACAACATTTTAAAAGCCTCTATTATCTTATTGTCTACACTGTTTATCATCCATGTTTTGGATCCGTACAAGGCTACACTCCACACAAACAGTTTCAGAAAAGACTTTCTGACACTTAAATCTATACTCAATGTCAACAGATTTCTCTTCTTCAGAAATGCTTTCCTTGCCATAGCCAGTATGCATTTTATATCCTCTCTAATTTGACCATCATCTGTTACTTTGCTCCCCAAATAGCAAAGCTCATCTACTACTTTAAGTGCCTGATTTCCTCATCTAATTCGCTCAGCGTCACCCAATTTAATTTGACTACATTCCATTATCCTCATTTTGTTTTTGTTGATGTTCATCTTACATCCTCCTTTCAAGACACTGTCCATTCCATTCAGTTGCTTGTCCAGGTCCTTTGCTGTCTCTGACAGAATTACAGTGTCATCAGCAAACCTCAAAGTGTTTATGTCTTCTCCATGGATTTTAATTACTACTTCAAATTTTTCTTTTGTTTCCTTCACTGCTTGCTCAGTATACAGATTGAATAACATCAAGGATAGGCTACCACCCTGTCTCACTCCCTTCTCAATCACTGTGTCCCTGTCATGCCCCTCAACTCCTATAACTGCCATCTGGTTTCTGTACATATTGTAAATAGCCTTTTGCTCCCTGTATTTTACACCTGCTACCTTCAGAATTTGAAAGAGAGTTCTCCAGCCAACATTTGTCAAAAGCTTTTTCTAAGTCTACAAACGCTAGAAATGTAGGTTTGCCATTCCTTAACCAATCTTCTATGATAAGTCGTAGGGTCAGTATTGCCTCGTGTGTTCCAACACTTGTACGGAATCCAAACTGATCTTCTACCAGTTTTTCCATTCGCCTGTAAAGAATTCGTGTTAGTATTTTGCACCCATGACTGATTTATTAAACTGATCTTTCTGTAATTTTTACACCTATCAACACCTGCTTTCTTTGGAATTGTAATTATTATATTCTTCTTAAAATATGAAGGTATTTTGCCTGACTCATACATCTTTCTCAACAGATGGAAGAGTTTTGTCATGGCAGGCTCTCCCAAGGCTATCAGTAGTTCCACTGGAATGTTGTCTACTCCCTGGGCCGTGTCTCGGCTTAGGTCTTTCAGTGCTCAGTCAAATTCTTCACGTAGTATCATATCTGCCATTTCATCTTCATCTACGTTCTCTTCCATTTCCATCATATTGCCCTGAATTACATCTCCCTTGTATAGACTCTCTATTCAGTCCTTCCACCTCTTTCCCTTCTTTGCTTAGGACTGGTTTTCCATCTGAGCTCTTGATATTCATACAAGTGGCTATCTTTTCTCGAAAGGTTTCTCTTATTTTCATTTAGGCAGTATCTATCTTACCCCTGATGATACATGCTTCAACATCCTTACAATTGTCCTCCAACCATCCCTGCTCAGCCACTTTGCACTTCCTGTCGATCTCATTTTTGAGGTATTTGTATTCCTTTTTGCCTACTTCATTTACTGCATTTTTGTATTTCCTTCTTTCATCAGTTAAATACTGTTACCCAAGGATTTCTGCTAGCCCCCATATTTTTAGCTACTTGATCCTCTGCTGCCTTCACTATCTCATCTTTCAAAGCTACCCATTCTTCTACTGTATTTGTTTCTCCTTGTTCTTGTCAGCCAATCCTTAACGCTTTCTCTGAAACACTCTACAACCTCTGGTTCTTTCAGTTTATCCAGATCCCATCTCCTTAAGTTCCTACATTTTTGCAGAGTCTTCAGTTTTAATCTACAGTTCATCACCAATAAATTGGAGTTAGAGTCCATGTCTGCCCCTGGAAATGTCTTACAATTTAAAACCTGGTTCCTAAATCTGTCTTACTATTATGTTATCTGTCTGAAACTTTCCAATATCTCCAGGCCTCTTCCATGTATACAACCTTCTTTCATGATTCTTAAACCAAGTGTTAGCTATGATTAAGTTATGCTCTGTGCAAATTCTACTATACGGCTTCCTCTTTCATTTCTTACCCCCAGCCCATGTTCACATACTACTTTTCCTTCTCTTTCTTTCCCTACAGCCAAATTCCAGACTCCCATGGCTATTAAATTTTCATCTCCCTTAAGTATCTGAATAGTTTCTTTTATTGCATCATACATTTCTTCAGTCTCTTAATCATCTGTGGGGCTCTTAATGTACCATTCACCACCTCTACATACATTTCTGCAGCACTGAAATTTAATGGAAATGTCACCTGGCAGGCTTGGGCTTCCTGTTTGTATTTAATGCCTGAGTATTCTATCCCTATCCATTCATGGCTTGTTTCTATAATCCTGCTACTGCTGCCCAACTACACCACAGTTCTCATACTGTTGCTGATAGTGCTGCCTCTAGACATGGCTTGCACATCCACACCTATAACACCTTACATCAGTAGATAAAATACCTCACATGTTGCTTACCCCTGTTGTCATATCTATTTCCTCCCACTCCACAGGTTTTCTAACTGCAGCATTTTTGGGGTAACTGCTTTAACCTTCCTAAACATATCGAGTGGCAGACCCATCAGAAAATTCTCTAGTGCCCTCTGCTCTGATTCCTGGAGGATGACCTTACTTTCTTCACCACTTCCCATTAATTTGTACGTATTTTCTTTGGCTTTCTTTGTCCTATCTCTAAAATTCTCTACTGACTCACTGTGTTTCTGTGTCATTCTATTTAACAGCTCCCAGAAAAACCTCATGCTATTCTGTTTCTTATAGTGGTACTGGAACCCTTATCATAATTCTCAAATGTGAATGCGTTTCTCAACTCTTCATTACATCTCTTTAAATCTTTTGCCTCTCCCATGAATCGCAACTTAGACTTTTGCAATAGATGATCATCAGACCAAAACTCAAGCTGCTTCCAGATCATCCACAAAGGAGAATATATCGTCAATTGGTTTACCAGAAAACGGACTGATCAAAGTAGCGGTGGCTGCTCCACCAATGGAGTAGACAAACCGGTTGATGTCCTACCCTCATTTATAACACTCATTCACCTATTCAACTCTGCCTTATCTATTGATGATTGCAATACCTGATTTACCTTCCAAGATGAAAAAGAATGTTGCAGTGGGAAGAAGTTATACTAATTGGTCACAAATTCATGTTGATACAAGTATTGTTAGAAAAAGCAAATCTGTAAACTTTTGTGGTAATGAATGAATGTGTGACGCTGCAGAGCAGTTTCACTGTGCATCTTGCAAGGATAGTAAAAAGGGGACATGTCAGTATCAGGATGTAATGTCTTTTGCGAATTTCGTTCTATTTACTCAGTTGAACAGTAACTATGCCTCGCAGAAATGCAGTGAACCCAGTTTCAATTCCTGTAGTATACATTTAGTAATTTTCCGTAACCTGAAGACGCTGTATCATTGTGTACAGTTGCTGCAGTTCTTAATGCAACACTCTGCATCCTGTCAGTTAGATATTTTGAAAAGCAGTTTCCAGTGAGATCTGATATCATAATATTTGAGTTTCTCTGGTAGAATACTGTGAACTGTACAATCAGGTGTTTTTGACAAGTCAGAGAGAATACCAGTTGTCAGTATTTTGTCATTCTAATTTTGTGTTATCTGATTGGTGCATCAGAAAAAGTAAGATCTATCAAGAGACCCTTTTTAAATACAAATTGAAACTGATTAAGTACCAGTATATTATTTTGAGAGAGGTATGCTATAGTTCTTGCATGCATAATTTTTTCCAGTACTTTGGAGAAGGAAGTAAGTAGTAAGACTGGTTGATAATTATCAATATCTATTTTGCAAATGGGTCTGACAATAGTGTATTTTGCCGGCCGCTGGTGGCCGGGCGGTTATAGGCGCTTCAATCTGGAACCGTGCGACCACTACGGTCGCAGGTTCGAATCCTGCCTCAGGCATGGATGTGTGTGATGTTCTTAGCTTAGTTAGGTTTAAGTAGTTCTAAGTTCTAGGGGACTGATGACCCGAGATGTTAAGTCCCATAGTGCTCAGAGCCAATAGTGTATTTTAGTCTGTGTGGATACATCTCCTGTCATAGTGATGCTTTGCATATGTGACTGAAAACACTGCATATTTATGAAGAACAGTATTTTAGGACATTACTTGAGATATTGTCAATTTTGTGTGAATTTTTTTATGTTGAGGGAGTTAAGTACATTCTTTATTGTGTGTGGAGTAATTGTAATTATTCTGTATGCCTGAGGCATTGCTTCTTGCATGTATTCTATTGTTTCACCGCATGAACAGTCTATGTCAATCTTCTGAGCTTCTTCAGGAAGCGATTATTAAGTATGGTGGCTGGCTGATTGCTGTGATATGTTATTTGGCTGATTTCTGTAATAACAAAGTCCTTGCATTCGTTAACTGATTTCATTATTTCTCTTTCAACTATTGCCCATATACATTTAACTTTAGTAACTTAATTATTGCCAATGGCCTTGCTGCAGTGGTAACACCGGTTCCTGTCAGATCACCGAAGTTAAGCGCTGTCGGGCTGGGCTAGCACTTGGATGGGTGACCATCCTGTCTGTTCAGCACTGTTGGCAAAGCGGGGTGCACTCAGCCCTTGTGAAGCAAATTGAGGAGCTACTTGATTGAGAAGTAGCGGCTCCGGTCACAAAAACTGACAACGGCCAGGAGAGCGGTGTGCTGACCACGCGCCCCTCCATATCCGCATCCAGTGATGCCTGTGGGCTAAGGATGACATGGCGGTCGGTTGGTACCGTTGGGCCTTCATGGCCTGTTCGGGTGGAGTTTAGAAATAATCTTATTTATTGATTTCACCCATTATACCAGGGTATCTTAAGTTTTTTAATCACTTTCCACAAGACAACACAGCATTTCTTACAGTATGAAATCAGTCCTTCTACTCTTGTTTGTCCAAATGATTCATTTTGTATTCCAGAGCTTCTTTTAATTCTTATTAGAGCAACACATGATCGTTTTTTTGTGAAACTGCTGTTAAAGTTTGATAGTGGCACATCTATAAATTATTAAATTTGATATTTATATTTGTCATAGTATACACATTGCTCGATTCAGCTTCGTGCGAGGCTGCCTTGAAACTTTTTATAGTATGTTCATTAATTACCCTGTTTCCTTGATACCACTGGTTGTTTAGTATGACTAGTTTTGCGTCATGCTTAGAGAAGCCATTCATTACTGGGTAAGCATATCATTGTTTAAGAGTTGACATTGAAAAATATTGTTTGTTAATGTCCTGTTTTCCTGAGTGATTCTGATGTGAAAATTAACAAGACATATGTTTTAAATGTTCAGTAACATGTATAAATTGTTCCTTTTACCTGAATCTTTCATTAAATTGATATTTAAGTCTCCACAGACTACCATTTTCTTTATTTTACCTGTTAGTTGGCATGGCAATGACACAAGTTTTTGTAAGAATATTTGAAAGTTTCCCAGTGGGGAACTGTACACTGTAACAATTATGGATGATGTTTCTTGTAGTTGGAGTTCACGAGCCCAACCTTTCAACTGTTGATCTGAGCAGTAATTAGTGACATCAGTAGATTTGGACTCAATTTTTTTTATGATCATGAGATCTCCTCCATTATCCATATTTTTTCCTAGAGAACTGGTAGCAAATTTACAGTCTTATATGTTTAACATAGGGGACCTTGTATTTACATGGTACTGAGATAGACATGGTGATTCAATTTAATTTTCACATTCTAGCTCATGTAAACAGATAAGAAGTTTGTTAACTTTTGATTGGGGAAAGATTTTCAAAATAACGTGACACCTCTCATTTCATAGCTGAAACCTAGAACATGAAATTTGAAGTATCCCCACCTTTCCTGACCTGCAGTTGCAGCTGAAAAGCCAGCAGTGTGCTACATTCTTGGATGAATTATTTTTACTCTAATGAAATGATGCATTAATTCAGCTCATGTTAATTTCTCTCTGATAATCAACATTTGTTGTAATACTAACTTCAGACTACATCTAAATTTGTGAGCATATCAGTGCAACTAGCTCTCACTGTTTTATTGTCCTGTTTTATTAATTACACTGAGCAGAGTGGTGCAGTGATAAGACACTAAGGAAGGTGAGAGCTCAAATTCATCTTGAAATATGCAAGTCTTGGTTTTCTTCAAATACTATTATTTGCATAGGTCAAATACTGGGTTGGTTGCTTTGTAAATGACACAGCTGGTACACTTCCACATCATTACCCAATCTTAGCTTGTACTGTGTCCAAAATAACCTTTGTCATTGATGGGAGCTACATCCTAATGTATTTGCCTTTTTCCTGTCAATATAACTTACAACATTCTTTCAGTATGCAGCAAAAACACTTAAACACTTTTTGCAGTCAGCATGAAGGCTTCAGACAAAACAAGATGTAGATTTGCAATTTCTTGGCAGATTAAAACTGTGTGCCGGACCAGGACTCAACTCGGGACCTTTGCCTTGACTCATCCTCACAGCTTCAATTCTGTCAGTACCTCATCTCCTACCTTCCAAACTTCACAAAAGCTCTTCTGCGAACCTTGCCGAACTAGCTTTCCTGGAAGAAAGGATATTGCGGAGACATGGCTTAGTCACAGCATGGGGGATGTTTCCAGAATGAGAGCACTTGCCCGCAAAAGGTAAAGGTCCAGGTCCCGAGTTAGTCTTGGTCTGGCACACAGTTTGAATCTGCCAGGAAGTTTCATATCAGCGCACACTCCACTGCAGAGTGAAAATCTCTTTCTGGAAGATGTAGATTTCCTTGTGTTGCAAGAAAGATTGATGTACTGGGGAAATACTACAACCCTTTAAGCCTGTCTGCAATGTAATGGTGTTTCAGGAAGGGAGCTTTTCATCATTGGGGGTGAATATTTTATGGGACACGCCAACTGGAACAAGTCTATCTGGAAATATGATATATTCAAAGAAGACTGGACATATGAAACAAGGTATTAGATTTTCTGTTTTATTGTGGAATAATATTCACTTATTTATATCCTTTCAGATGTTAGTCATTTTTTAAAGACTGTGCATAATGATATTTTACAACATAGTGTATGATATACTACTCAACTTGTTGAGACTTTAAACAAGAAATAATAATTTTTAAAACTTAGTGAAATTTAATTGTTTCAGTTTACCATCACCTAGAAGACATCATGCTGTGTGTTGTCTCAATGATGAAATTTATGTTATTGGAGGTTTTGGGCGACATAGATTAATAACAGCATCTGTCACAAAATACAATGTTGTCACTAGTAAGTAAAAACACTTGTGATACATATACACACATATATTTATTATAATTATACTAATAATAATGATAATAATAATAATAATTATAATTATTATTTGCTTTTACGGCCTCATTGGACCACTTTAGTCACAATCATTTCCTGGTCCTCTTCTTCAGTGAGCGCATGTTTCGGCCTTTTTTAACTGCCCAGCATCTTTTCATTTGTTCTGATCTTTCCTGTCTTTCCTCATCTGTAAATACCCTTTTCATTGTGTGTCATTTGTTTACTTTTCATTTAAAATCCTATATTTTTGTCTTTCAGTTTCTTGAGATTTTCTGTCTTGTTTTGCAGATCATCCAAGGTTATATCTAGTTCCCCCATATACTCTTTAATTTCCTTGATCCATCCTACTTGTTGCTTCAGATTCCACAGTTTCTGCATAATTTTTCTTGCTAATCTGGTTTCTGGCATCCTCATTATGTGGCCAAAGAAAGAAATCCTCTTTTTACGTATAGTATCTGTGATGGGCTGCACTTCCCTGTACACTCCTTCATTTGACACTATCCACTATTGTCCTTCCTTCTGGTATTATTTATTTATGCATGTTCTAGCTATTTTTCTCTCTACTTTTAGTATTTTGTCAACTCTGTTTCTCTAGTGACTTTAAAAAGAGTCTCACTTGTGTATGTTACCTCTGGCTGAACCACCATCTAGTAGTGTTTTAATTTTGTTTGAATTGATAGACATTTCTTATTGTATGTAGATCATGTTAGTTTTGAGCTTGTATCATTTTATTGGTTCTTTCTTACCAAGCAGGTTTTTCATCCAAGTTGTGTGTTATAATCTCTCCAAGATATTTAAATTGCTTGACTATTTTAATTTTTCTGTTGTCTACTGTTACACGGTCTATTACTAGCGGTTCTGTTACCATCATCCCAGTCTTTTTGGAAGATATCTGAAGTCCTATTTTTTGTGCTATATTTAGCAACCTCATTTTTTGATTTCTAGCTTCTTGTACATTATTAGCTAGTAATGCCAAGTCATCTCCGAATCCCAAACAGTTTAGATTTATATCTTCTTTCTTGGTTCCAGTTGTTATGTTTTTAGGATTCTCTTTGTACCATTATTGTCAATACTGGATGTAATAGGGTATTAAACTGATTTTGTTCTCAAGTACAATTACAAGAAAATAAAAATACAGAAGATAAACATGTTTCCACTTGATAAACACAAACAAACAAAAAATTACACATGTACATTAAATTCAAGGTTGAAATGGGAATCAGAAAGACCATGACCTATAGGAATCCCAGACTGGGAGACATATAGGAGGGACCTTGACTTAGGCTTATCAGAAATTAAAACCTTGATAAGGAATCCAGTAAAGTTTGAGGGAGTAGCAGAGGTTGTTACCTCTGCCATAGTGACCTCATATCAGGACAACTGCACAATTACCAAGAAGTGCACAAATAGGAGTGTGCCTTGGTGGAATAATAACTTGGAAATTCAAAGAAGACAGGTACAAAGTGACACAAAGTGACTGGTAGCAGATATTTTACTACACCCTATAAAGGAACAGTCACAGAGTTCGACAGGATCCACCATGGATAAAATTCATTCAGGTACAAAGACTGTTTAACATTGCGAGACGTAAAGGACAATGGACTAAATATCATGAGGCCCTTGTCAATTACAACCTTGCAATCAGACAAGCAAAGAAGGCATCCTGGAAGGCATTCTGTGAGGAAGGGGAGAGCAAGGCTGCTCAAGCCAGACTTCACAGAATTTTCACTAGAGTACCAACCAATCCAGGAGGTATGTTGAGGAAGGAGGATAGAGAATATACAAAGACAGCACATGAGATGCTGGAACTGCTCCTCAAAACTTGCTTTCCTCAATATGCTCTGCCGGACAACACAGACCAGAATGTAATCCCAGAGAGATAATGGTTCTCAGGTACTTGAAGAGAGGACGGGGAATCGGCCAAAGAGTGTGTGGACTTTAATAAAATCCAATGGGCGGTGGGAACATTCCAACCGTTTAAGTCTCCTGTCCCAGATGGAATTTTTCCAGCTCTCCTGCAACAGGCAGGAGAGAATCTCATGAGAATCCTATGCAGGTTATTCAGTGTTAGCCTAGCAGTAGGAATCATTTCCAATGCTTGGAGGACAGTGAAGGTTGTCTTCATTCCAAAGTCAGAGAGAATTGATCATACCAAGGCCAAGGATACGAGACCAATCAGTCTGTCCTACTTCATTCTCAAAACATTGGAAAAATTGGTTAATGTTTACGTTGGGGGAGGAGGCTAATTGGGCCCCTTTACATTCAAACCAACATGTATATCAACCAGGTAAATTGTGTGTGACAGCTCTCCCCCAACACATTTGGAGGGTGGAGAAAGCACTTCACTTCCAAGAAATAGCCCTCTACATCTTCCTGGATATTGAGGGGGCCTTCAGTAATACGACCTTCGATTCCATGGTAAGGGCAACAGAGGTACATGACCTAGGGACCACTATATGTAAATGGACTAGGGCCATGCTTAGTGGAAGGAAGGTAGAGGCTACCATGATCAATGAAAAGATGGTAATTAACACCACTAGAGGCTGCCCACAAGGAGGAGTTCTGTCACCTTTATTGTGGAATCTAGTGGTGAACAAACTCATTGAGTAACTAAATTCCAGACAAAGCTTGTGCCAAGGATACGCAGATGACCTTGTCATAGTAATACTTGGCAAATTTACTGACACAGTTAGAAATATGGCACAAGGAGGATTGGACATTGTGCAAAATTGGTGCATCAAACAGGATCTAAGTGTTAATCCTAAGAAGACTGTTGTAGTGCATTTTCAAAGAGGCATATCCAGCACTCTAAGTTGGAATCTGAAGTTCTTCGATGAAACTCTACCTGTGAAGGGGATAGTGAAATATCTAGGAGTAACCTTAGAAGAGAAACTAACAGGGACCCCTCACATTAACAGCATCTGCTCTAAGGCAAAAAGTATTCTAGTGAGTACTAGGAGGGCTTGTGGCAAAAACTGGGGCCTAAGCCCCAGGAGTATGCACTGGATACACACCACAGTGGTTAGACCTAGGATTTCCTACAGGGCTGTAGTGTGGTGGAAGAATGTAGAACAGCAGGTTGCAGCTAAGGAGTTTGCTAAGGGGCAGCGACTGGCCTGCTTAGCCATAACAGGCGGAATTAGCAGCACACCAACTGCTGGGATGGAAGCCATACTGGATGTGCCTCCACTATACCTTTGGGTCAAGATGGAGGCAGCAGCTGGGGCATACAAACTTAAAACTGGCAAAAACTGGGTCTCATTTGGATATCCAGAATCACACACTAACATAGTGAGTGAGGTAAGTATAGGAATGGCTGGGGAAATGCCTGCCGACTATATAATAACTCCCAACTGCTTCAACAAGCCTTACAATATAATAATTGGAAGCAGGGAGCAGTGGGAAAAACAGTTCGACACCGTACGGGGGACATCGTTTGGTTCATCGATGGGTCAAAATCGGACCAAGGAGTTGGGGCAGGGGTGTACGGGGTTCAGCCAAGACTGGAGGGCATCATCTCTCTAGGAAAACTGGCCTCTGTATTCCAAGCTGAAATTACTGCAATCAGGACATGTGTGGAGGAGAACATGTGTAGGTGCTATAATGACCGTAGCATCTATGTCTATTCATACAGTCAGGCAGCCCTGAAATCACTGGCAGCTCCTGCAACAAGATTTAAGATTTTTGCAGAATGCCACATGGCTTTGGTGGAGCTAAGGGGAAACAATAGCGTAAACCTAGTGTGGGTCCATGACCACTCAGAGATCTGTGGCAATGAACAAGCTGACAGATGGCCAGGATAGGGGCAATGACTCCATTTATTGGACTGGAACCTGTCCTGACAATCACCAGGGCTATGGCCAAACTAGAACCATGGAACTGGCTTAGGAAACAGCATGTACAATATTGGACTAAGGTCCATAAACAAAAACATGGGATGGTAATGATGCCCAAGCCATGTTTTAAAAGAAGCTCTGTAATCCTGGGATTGAACAGGAAAGAGATCAAACTCATGACTGGACTGATGACAGGCCATGGGAATTTCAAAAAACACCTACACCCAATGGGTATAATGGAAGAAGACCCTAAATGTAGGATGTGTGACGGGGGTGAAGAAAGTGAATCACACCTAATGTTCGAATACATGGCATTGGAGAGCAAAAGATACAGAATGTTCGGGACAACTAGACCTGAAGAAATTGTGCCTAACAAAAAACTGGTAAAAGGACTCCTTGCACTATTCAAGGGCATTGGTTGGCTCTACTAGATATACAGGGAGTGATACCGCACAACAAACTCAGTTTCGGTGTGGGAAGTGGTGGGTTAGAACTAAACTGTTTTAGCTTCCCTGTTAAAATCAAATCAAATCAACCATTTTCTCATCAAGTATTCAAGAGGACAGTTGAAGAGCAGTGGTGATAGACCATCTCCTAGTCTTAACCCTGTTTTAATCGTAAATGGCTCAGAAAGTTCTCCTCTGAATTTATATATATTAACTAAGCATAAAATATTGTGATTATGAAAATTCTGGGATATAAACAAAATACAATTATAAGATAGGCAATAAATAAAGTGTAGAGGAAAGATTTGTGGTGCATATCGTATAATCTTACAGATAACAGGACTGACCGAAGAAAGTTAGTTGTTGAGAACTTATTGAGTGATTGACATGCAATCCCCAAACAACCCTGAACTAACCCAGTCCACTTGCTGTTGTCTGTATTCTTTGAAACAGTTCCTTTAGTTGTTGCATGTTCGTGTCACTTGAGTAGCAATCTGGAGTGGGGTGGGAAAGGGGGAGGAATGGCATGGTACGGGTGTGGGGAGAGAAGAGCTCTGTCTGGCAAGCCCTGCAGGGACCAGAGATCGCAAGGTGCAACATCAGGAGATGAGATGTGGAGGTAAGAAAAGGAGAGAAGAAGGGGAAAGGGTGGATGGCACACAAAAGTGGTGAGGGTATATAAAAAAGGAGGAGGTGAAAGGACAAGGAGCTGGAAAATGTTGGGTGGAGGATTTGGGGACAATAGGTTACTGTAGGTTGAGATCGGGGTAATTTTGGGAAAGGAGAGTGTGCTACAAGGATAACCCCATCTGCGCACATTCAGAAAAGCTGGTGGTGGGGGGGGGAGGACCCAGATGGCCTGGTTTGTGAAATAGCTATTGAAATCAAGCGTGTTATGTTCAGCTACATGTTGCACCATGGGGTGCTCTGCTTTTCTCATGGCCACAGTTTGGCAGTGACCTTTTATTCTGATGGACCACTGGTTGATAGTCATACCAATATAAAAAAATGCATGCAGCACCAGAAGTAGTACTGGGAGTATTAACCTTATTCGATCATAGTCAGTATTATTTACTCACATTCTCTCTATAGACGTTCAAATCATTTTAATATTATTTGTCGTTTTAAAATGGTCATTTCTTAGGCAATTACAATGTAAACAAGGAACTGATGGCCCTGATAAAATCAAGTTAAATAAATAAATAGGAGTAATAGGTTGTGGAGGAATAATAGAATTTAATGATTGATTGTTTAATTTTGTTTCATTCACTTAACAAAATAAAAGTGTTCTGAAATCTGAAAGTGAGCAAGATATATTGTATTATGCTGAAACAAATGTGTTGTTGTTGTAGTCTTCAGTCCTGAGACTGGTTTGATGCAGCTCTCCATGCCACTCTATCCTGTGCAAGCTTTTTCATCTCCCAGTACCTACTGCAACCTACATCCTTCTGAATCTGCTTAGTGTATTCATCTCTTGGTCTCCCTCTACGATTTTTACCCTCCACGCTGCCCTCCAATACTAAATTGGTGATCCCTTGATGCCTCAGAACATGTCCTACCAACCGATCCCTTCTTCTGGTCAAGTTGTGCCACAAACTTCTCTTCTCCCCAATCCTATTCAATACTTCCTCATTAGTTATGTGATCTACCCATCTAATCTTCAGCATTCTTCTGTAGCACCACATTTTGAAAGCTTCTATTCTCTTCTTGTCCAAACTATTTATCGTCCATGTTTCACTTCCATACATGGCTACACTCCATACGAATACTTTCAGAAATGACTTCCTGACACTTAAATCAATACTGGATGTTAACAAATTTCTCTTCTTCAGAAACGCTTTCCTTGCCATTGCCAGCCTACATTTTATATCCTCTCTACTTTGACCATCATCAGTTATTTTGCTCCCCAAATAGCAAAACTCCTTTACTACTTTAAGTGCCTCATTTCCTAATCTAATTCCCTCAGCATCACCCGACTTAATTAGACTACATTCCATTATCCTTGTTTTGCTTTTGTTGATGTTCATCTTATATCCTCCTTTCAAGACACTGTCCATTCCATTCAACTGCTCTTCCAAGACCTTTGCTGTCTCTGACAGAATTACAATGTCATCGGCGAACCTCAAAGTTATTATTTCTTCTCCATGAATTTTAATACCTACCCCGAATTTTTCTTTTGTTTCCTTTACTGCTTGCTCAATATACAGATTGAACAACATCGGGGAGAGGCTACAACCCTGTCTTACTCCCTTCTCAACCACTGCTTCCCTTTCATGTCCCTCGACTCTTATAACTGCCATCTGGTTTCTGTACAAATTGTAAATAGCCTTTCGCTCCCTGTATTTTACCCCTGCCACCTTCAGAATTTGAAAGAGAGTATTCCAGTCAACATTGTCAAAAGCTTTCTCTAAGTCTACAAATGCTAGAAACGTAGGTTTGCCTTTCCTTAATCTTTCTTCTAAGATAAGTCGTAAGGTCAGTATTGCCTCACGTGTTCCAGTGTTTCTACGGAATCCAAACTGATCTTCCCCGAGGTTGGCTTCTACTAGTTTTTCCATTCGTCTGTAAAGAATTCGTGTTAGTATTTTGCAGCTGTGACTTATTAAGCTGATAGTTCGGTAATTTTCACATCTGTCAACACCTGCTTTCTTTGGGATTGGAATTATTATATTCTTCTTGAAGTCTGAGGGTATTTCGCCTGTTCCATACAGTGCCCGTTTACTAATCAGATAAGTTTTCTGATATTGTGGTAAATAGTCATAGTTATATTTTATCATTATAAAATGGTCTGAGCAGTTTAGTTAGAACAAGACTTGTAGTTGTGGTAACTTTCATTGTATAATATATTTTATTATTCGTAAAGGTAGGAAGAGAAATGTTAACCATTACCATTACTGTATATTATATATAGGTTTCTTTTCAGGATCATGGATCGAGTGTTCATCTCTTCCTCAGAATATGTACTCCGTGGCATGCTGTGTTTATCAAGGGTACATTTTTGTGTTTGGTATTGAAGTCTATATATATCACGTTGGATCTGATGTGTGGCATACATTCAGAGAGCCTCCAATAACAAACAACATGGCATTCAATAGTGCAATGCCGTATGAAGAAAGTATATATCTTACAGGTATGATGATACAAATATTATGAACTTTGAATTTCAAGATATTGTTATAATAATGTAAAATAAACAACATTTGTTTAATCCTCGAAGTTCTGTAGTAGCTGTATCTGAGCAGTAGGCTTACTGTTGACTGTCTTAGTAATATCTCCTATATGTAACAGTGAAAATGTATAGCACAGAATTCACATGTAAAAACTATGTTAGCAAGTTAGAAACATGCATTTGAATACAGTTAACATCAATTATAATTCAAAGTCTACAAGAAAATGATTCCTTAATTGCACATGAGAATAATATTTCATTAAAAATGTATATAAAATTGTCAGATGAGATGTTAAAACAAGTTTGAACTGTAAATTTAATACATAAAACATAAATAATGTTTGTGCGAACTGAAACAACTATAACTGACACAGATGAATTAAAAATACAATTCAATCTCTTGCAATAAGAGTTTTATAAAATGTCATAAGACTTGTAGATTTCCAGAAAGCATGTCACGTGGTGCCCCACTGCAAACTTAACAAAGGTCCGAGATGCTTCTTAAGTAATAGTACCCAGTACCTCATCCTGGATGATGGGTGTCCATAAGAGACAGGTGTATTGTCAGGGTTACCTTAGGGAAATGTAATAAGACTGTGATTGTTCTCTATATACATAAATGGTCCAACAAAATGGGGTAAGCAGCACTCAGTGACCATTTGCTAACAGTGCTGTAGTATACAGGAAAGTATCATTTTTGAGTGACTGTTGAAGGATGCAGGATGACTTAAAAACAGAATTTCTGTTTGATGTGATGAATAGCAGCTTGCACTAAATGTAGAAAAATGTAAGTTATTGCACATGAGCTGGAACAGTAATCGTGTAATGTTTGAATACATTGTTAATGGTATGCTTCTTGACACAGTCATGTTGATTATACATTTAGGCATAATGTTGCAAAGCCTTATGAAATGCAAGAGCACATAAGGATGGTAGTAGGGAAAGGGAATGGTTGATTTTAGTGTACTGGGACAATTTTAGGAAAGCATAGCTCATCTACAAAGGAAACAGTATATAGAATTCTTGTGGAACTCACTCTTGAGTATTGCTTAAGTGTTTGGGCTCCCCAACAGATTGAATTAAAGGAAGACATCAAAGCAATGCAAAGGCAAGCTGCTAGATGTGCTACAGTAGGTTCAGTTAGCATGTGAATATTATGGAGATGCTTCGTTAACTCAAATGGAAATTCCTGGCAGGAAGACAACAATGTTTCTGTGGAACACTATTGAGAAAATGTAGAGTTCTGGCATCTGCAGTTGATTTGCTGAACAATTCTACTGCCACCAATGTACATTTTGTGCAGGAACAGCCAATATAAGATAAATTAGAGCTCATACAGAGGCACATAGAGAGTCATTTTTCCATCACTTCTTTTGCAAGTGGTGTAGAAAAGGAAATGTTTAGTAGTGGTACATGTATCCTCTGCCAAAAAACCATGCAGTGGCTTGTGGAGTATGTATGTAAAAGTAGATGAATAAAATAAAATGAGCATTAAAGGACTTTTAAAGTTCTGTAAGTAGGACATACAACAATACTTCTAAGTTTAGTCTCTTAAATCATCAAAACTCCATTTCATGATGATTGTCATCTGTTTTCTTCTTAGGTATGTCAGGTAACCTTTATGGTTCGATATGTATGGAGAAGTACAACATTATAATTTGTGAACTGTATTGGAGAATAAAATCTGAGATCAAAAGTAATGAGGTATGTTGAACAGAATGACCATGATGCCAACCAGCAAGGATTCCAAAAACACTGATCACGTTAAACAGAATTTGAGATCTTCTCACATAGTTCCTGAAAGCTATGGATCAAGGATGGATTAAGAGTGAGAGTTTCACTCTGCAGCAGAGTGTGCGCTGATATGAAACTTCCTGGCAGATTAAAACTGTGTGCCGGACCGAGACTCGAACTCGGGGCCTTTGCCTGTCGCGGGCAAGTGCTCTACCAACTGAGCTACCCTAGCACGACTCACGCCCCGTGCTCACAGCTCTACTTCTGCCAGTATCTCGTCTCCTATCTTCCAAACTTTAAAGAAGCTCTCCTGCGAACCTGCAGAACTAGCACTCCTGAAAGAAAGGATATTGCGGAGACATGGCTTAGCCACAGCCTGGGGGATGTTTCCATAATGAAATTTTCACACTGCAGCAGCGTGTGTGCTGATATGAAACTTCCTGGCAGATTAAAACTGTGTGCCAGACCGAGACTCGAACTCGGGACTTTAAAGAAGCTCTCCTGCGAACCAGGTTCGCAAGAGAGCTTCTTTAAAGTTTGGAAGGTAGGAGATGAGATACTGGCAGAAGTAGAGCTGTGAGGACGGGGCGTGAGTCGTGCTTGGGTAGCTCAGTTGGTAGAGCACTTGCCTGCGAAAGGCAAAGCTTCTGAGTTCGAGTCTCGGTCCGGCACACGGTTTTCATCTGCCAGGAAGTTTCAAGGATGGATTAGTTTGCTGCAGTATCTCTTGACTTCTCGAAAGCTTTTACTTGGTACCACATCAATGTTTATTAACAAAACTGTGACCATATGTAGTATGGACATGAGATGGCTAGAGGACAAATGTAAGGATGTTGAGGCTTATCTCACTAGGGGTAAGATAGATACTGCCTACAGGAAAATTAAAGAGACCTTTGGAGAAAAGGGAACCACTTGTATGAATATCAAGAGCTCAGATGGAAACCCAGTTCTAAGCAAAGAAGGGAAAGCAGAAAGAGACCTTTGGAGAAAAGAGAACCACTTGTATGAATATCAAGAGCTCAGATGGAAACCCAGTTCTAAGCAAAGAAGGGAAAGCAGAAAGCAGAAAGGTGGAAGGAGTATACAGAGGGTCTATACAAGGGCGATATATTTGAGGACAATATTATGGAAATGGAAGAGGATGTAGATGAAAATGATATGGGAGATGTAATACTGCATGAAGAGTTTGACAGAGCACTGAAAGACCTGAGTCGAAGCAAGGCCCCGGGAGTAGACAACATTCCATTAGAACTACTGACAGCATTGGGAGAGCCAGTCCTGACAAAACTCTACCATCTGGTGAGCAAAATGTATGAGACAGGCGAAATACCCTCAGACTTCAAGAAGAATATAATAATTCCAATCCCAAAGAAAGCAGCTGTTGACAGATGTGAAAATTACCAAACTATCAGTTTAATAAGTCACGGCTGCAAAAAACTAACCCGAATTCTTTACAGACGAATGGAAAAACTAGTAGAAGCCAACCTCGGGGAACATCAGTTTGGATTCCGGGGAAATATCGGAACACATGAGGAAATACTGACCCTACGACTTATCTTAAAAGCTAGATTAAGGAAAGGCAAACCTATGTTTCTAGCATTTCTAGACTTAGAGAAAGCTTTTGCCAATGTTGACTGGAATACTCTCTTATAAATTCTGAAGGTGGCAGGGGTAAAATATAGGGAGCAATAGGCTATTTACGCAGATGGCAGTTATAAGAGTGGAGGGGCATTAAAGGGAAGCAGTGGTTGGGAAGGGAGTGAGACAGGGTTGTAGCCTCTCCCCGCTGTTATTCAATCTCTATATTGAGCAAGCAGTGAAGGAATCAAAAGAAAAATTTGGAGTAGGTATTAAAATCCATGGAGAAGAAATAAAAACTTTGATGTTCGCCGATGACATTGTAATTCTGTCAGAGACAGCGAAGGACTTGGAAGAGCAGCTGAACGGAATGGACAGTGTCTTGAAAGGAGGATATAAGTTGAACATCAACAAAAGCAAAATGAGAATAATGGAATGTAGTCTAATTAAGTCGGGTGATGTTGAGGGTATTAGATTAGGAAATGAGACACTTAAAGTAGTAAAGGAGTTTTGCTGTTTGGGGAGCAAAATAACTGATGATGGTCGAAGTAGAGAGGATATAAAATGTAGACTGGCAATGGCAAGGAAAGCATTTCTGAAGAAGAGAAATTTGTTAACATCAAGTATAGAGTTAAGCGTCAGGAAATCGTTTCTGAAAGTATTTGTATGGGGTGTAGTAATGTATGGAAGTGAAACATGGACGATAAATAGTTAGGACAAGAAGAGAATAGAAGCTTTCGAAATGTGGTGCTACAGAAGAATGCTGAAGATTAGATGGGTAGATCACATAACTAATGAGGAAGTGCTGAATAGGATTGGGGAGAAGAGAATTTTGTGGCATAACTTGACTAGAAGAAGGGATCGTTTGGTAGGACATGTTCTGAGGCATCAAGGGATCACCAATTTGGTATTGGAGGGCAGCGTGGAGGGTAAAAATTGTAGAGGGAGACCAAGAGATGAATACACCAAACAGATACAGAGGGATGTAGGTTGCAGTAGGTACTGGGAGATGAAGAAGCTTGCACAGGATAGAGTAGCATGGAGAGCTGCATCAAACCAGTCTCAGGACTGAAGACCACAACAACAACATGTAGTATTAAATTAAATTTGTGACTGGATCAGAAGTTTATTGGTAGTCAGGATGCAGAATGTTTTAGAAAGCTTACTGTTAGGTTGTATATTAATGACTTGTCTGACAGTATAATTAGTAATTCAGACATTTTGCAGGTTATGCAGTTGTCTAATATGATGTACTACTTGAAGAAAAAAAATTGTAAATATCCTGTCAGATCTTGGTAAAGTTTAAAATTGTTGAAAGATTGTCAGTTTGCTTTAAATGTCCAGAGATGTAAAACTGTACACTTCCCATGACTACAGTGTCAGTGAGCTACAATTTGAAATGGTCAACTCGTACAAATACTTGGATTCAAAAATAAGTGTTCCATTAATTTTTCCCTTCAACACTGATGTATATTGATGACATTTGTCACACATCATCATTGTTTTCAACAGTTAATCATGAGTCTGTTAGGAAGCATAATTTCAACAGAATTAAAGATACAAATATTTTTCAAGGAATTTGTAACTTTTATTCCAGGCTCTTATCTTATCATAGCATGTCTTAAAGTGAACTTGCAATTGTTGTAGAAATTAAAACCATCAGTAAGGTTTATTTCAAGTTAATTTGGTTAGTGTCCAGGTAAACATTGTACCGACTGTGACTGGTGGTCTCAGGCACAGGATGAGTTAGCTACTGTTCATAAGCAGCTGGAAATAACTCTTATTGTGATTGGGAGCTGCTGCAAATGGATGTGTCTGGTGCACTCGCAAGAGTCTTGTACCAAAGGTACCTCAAGTACAACCATCTCCCATGGATATTGTCTCCTCTGTGTTAAGTGTAGGAGCTATCAGTGCTCATCCACTTGACTGTGAGTGGCATATCAGTGCTGGGTCTAGGCCATGATCAGGGAGGCGGGACGAGGGAGAACTCCAGGTGCTGCACCTATCCCCCAGACCAACTAATTTAAGGTGCTGTCTGTCACTGAAACTGTAACTGAGCTAGTGAGACACATTTCAACTTTGTGGAAGCATGCTGTGTCCTTTGTCAAGAGAATGCAAGCATAAAAGGGAAGAGGTTCATTAATCATTGACACTTCAAACATATGGTGCATAATGATACCCATTAGGAAATGGCAGAAAGGGATGGCAAGGATAAACTTGTGCATTCTGTATGTATTTGTGGAGTCCTCAGTCAATAAGCTGAAGAGGCTGTTTCGGCAGCTTTGGGGAAAAAGATACAAAAAACTGTCGATTGTGGCATATGTTGGAACAAATATATGTCATCTGGAGAGCGAGGTCGTAGTAGGATAACCCCAGTAACTGGCAGAGGTGGTTGAGAAGACCGACCTTGCTCACAGAGTTTCTACAAAATTTATGATCTGATGCATTGTCCCTAGAACTAATCGAGGCCCTCCGGTTTTGTGCCTAGTCGAAGGCTTCAGTGAGAGACATCAAAGGTTCAGTGAGAAGTTTGGTGGTGACTTCATGTGCTTATACCATAGGATTGAGAATTGTGGGCCCACTAAATGGGTCAGGGATGGAATACATACCAGAGGCTGTAAACCAGGTGGCTGACTGTGTGTGGAGTGCACACCAGGTGTTTTTTTTTTTTTTTTTTAGATGACTCTCCACCCAATCCAGTTAATGATAGCTATAAGATACCCTGCATTATTAGAATAAGATCCAAACAAATGTCCCCCCTCCCCCACAACACACACAGATGAACTGATTAAAATTGTAGTATCAACTGCCGAAGTATTCACTACAAAATCCTATGGAGTGAACCAGTCTTAATAAACAGTGGTCATATAATAAAACTAACTAAAGCCCAAAATTGACAGCAGTGAGATTTTTAGGTAAATCTAAATGAGATTAAAAGGATAGGTTATTGGTAAATGGATGTGGCATAGTTGTTACAGTAGATGAGAAACTCAGATCCACTGAGATAAAATTTGAAGCTGCTTGTGAGATTGGGCAAGAATCTGTTTGAAGAGTGGACATAAGCTTATAATTGTGTCCTTATGTCAACCACCAGACTCACCCCAAAAGTAACCAAAAGCTGCAGATAAATACTCAGCTTCTGATACATATGATCGTCAATCATACTGTCATTATTGTAAGTGATGTGCATGAAAAGAAATCCTGCGAAATAGTACTAAATGATTTCTCAGAAGACTGTAGTTTGGAAGCGCACTCAAGCTAGAAATATATTAGACCCAATGGCAACAAACAGACCTGACCTCTGATCCTCTTTAGACCTGACCATTGACGATCTTTGAGGATGTCCATATTGAAACGTATACCGGTGTCCTTAAGGTATTTGTAACAACAGTGTTTACTAAAGTACAGAGCGCAAATAAACCAAGTAGAAAGATTTACATGGCAGTAGGATGGGTAAACAGACAAACGTATCATGTCAAAGCATAGGGTTATAGATAGAGAAATGTTGAATGAAATACATTTGGCTCTCAGGAAGGCAATCTATGAACCTTCAGTGACTACTGTAGAAGAATTTTTAATTGTTTAAAAAATAGGTGTATGCAAAAGATGTCAGTGGCACTGAAGTGTCCAGCCATTCATGGATAGTGGAGGAACTGAAATTGAGGGCAGCAAAGCAAAACTGAGAATTCTGAATTCCATTTTCATTTGCTTCTGTAGAACAGAAGCTGCAGAAGTGCTGCCACAGTTTAATTCTCGCACTGCTGAATAGATGAGTAATATAGATATTAGCATTGAGAAACAGCTAAAGTCACTAAAATTAAACAAGGCTCCCCTGTAGAGCTCTAGAGGAGCAAAGTGTTTCAAAAATTGGAGAAAAGCACACCATTCCCATTTTCAAGAAAGGTCATCAAACAACCACAGAAGGCTGTAGGTCTGTAGCTCTGATGTTGATCTGTTATAGACTTTTGAAATATGTTTTATATTTGCATATTATGATGTTTCAGGAGACCAGAAATCTCCATAACACAGCATGTCATTCTGATTGCAGCTAAGTCTTGAGGTGTAAAAGTAACTTGGAGCATGCCCTTAGGAAGTGTTACAGAATACCTAGCTTAGTGACCACTGCTTCGCTCACCTAGACTGTATGGTGTGCACAGATGTTTTTTGTATTTCTTTAATCAAATTTTTATGTTGTTCACAAATTGCAACATTTTCTAAACTTTTCACATTAATCAAGGCCATAGAAGCATGGTGTTTTCCGAATGTACCTATGACCAAAAAGCAGTTCTGGTAGACTGAGTTTGGACCTCATTGGTAATCATGACTTTTGAGTTCTTATGCTGATATTTCCACATTAACTTTCATCCTGTATATATTTCTTTATAAGTTATAATGTTATTGCTTAAAAGAAGAAATTAATGGTTTTAAGCTGGTAATATTAAACTCGTTGTTATTGAACTAGTGTGTGTAGTGTCTTTGTATGTCTGCGAGGGACAATATACTGAGCAGTGTCGACTACTCCCACAGCATACGTAATTTCGTACATGTAGACAAGTTACTCTCGTGGTGTAGAAGCAGCTGACAACTCCGACAATCATTTGTAAAATTCTTTAAATGTAATAGAAAGAAAACTTCTATAGGATCTTCTCGAATTAGAATACTGCCATTTGCATATGGTCATTCGATGATTGTCTGCAAGTGAAATGAGTTCGTTTTAGCAGAGAAAACTTTCTCTATGCTTTTGACCATGTTATTAAAGCAGGTTCTACAGCAAGCTTCAACCACCAAATGTTTGATGTCGTACATTACAGTTCATCACAGAATATTTTGATCAAAAATAAATACATGAAATTACCTTTGAACTGCAACATATTGTATTATGGCTGTTACTAACAATTATACAATATGGCGGCTAACAATGACTGTTTCATTGCACACACTTCATACACACCCTCTCGCCATCCTGTCTCGGCAACAAGTCCTGTCACATTCTGATTATCTTTTCTTCCACTCGCCATGGAGCAACGCGAGGTCAAGGAATAAATATTTTGCTCGTGCAGGCGACACACACCACCTTGCAATATGTATTAACTTTAAACCAATAACAATAAGACAGTCAAACCGATCAGCTGATCTATTCAACCTCTTCTACCCGCTAGTCGCCCCCCCCCCCCCCCCGCCTCCCGGGGGGGGGGGCATATCCTTGACTGAAGTTTCTAAATCTTCTTGTTCAGTTTTTTCACAATTTGTTATTGCAGAGAAACTGGGTGACGTTGGTTGATCTCGCAGGGAAGTTGGGCACTGCGGGGTGGGCTGGTCTCAAATGATGACACACACTGCCACACAGCAGCTACCAGGATGCGTAGTTGATGTATCAATATCTTGTCGTCTCTTGTGGTGGACCAGGTGGTTACAGGCATGCATCAGGATCAAGAATGGGATGTGGTGGACATAATACAGACTGACAAGTCTGAGCCTTCTGACCCCTTACTCTGAATTTCTTCTTGGCCCTGGAATTGTTAGTAGATTAGCATACTAACATGTTTCTGCACTGGCACGATAGAGTCGAATCGAGTTTTTCTTTGTTCACTTTTCACCCTTCTTTCACATTTCTAACACTTCAGTTAAATGTCACTGTTTTTATATCCTATTTTCATTGAATTACACTGTCGATCACTATCAACATGATATGAATTCTCATAATGTTCCTAATTATGATGCATTTGTTGTACCCTATCAACATTCACAGGTTGTCTGTGAGCACGCACAAATACAATGCACTTATATTTTGATAACTTCATACATAATTTAATCAGTCATATATTCCCTTATTTACAATGTCATATTACTTAGTTTTCTTCACTGAGAGTCCATTTTGCTCAAGTAATACAAACATTTAACCGCTAATACGTGGTAATTTCTTGCTAGCATCCAAATCTAACATAATTCAGCTCAGCCACCATTACTTTACCTTTTACATGATAATGAAAATTTGGTTATAGAGCAAAGGTGCACCTAATTGTAGTAAAACCAGTCACAAGATGACATGCACACACCTGCCCTTTGTTGTCAGAAAATTATTATGCCTCAGCATACTTCTCAGACAAGTGCGTGAAGTTCAGTGTCCAGAGCTACTTGGACTCATTTCCTATCAAAATATTTGCTTCCAGTAATTACTGACACTATCACTCATGAACTGCATTACTCTTTATACTTAATCTAGAACATGAACACATACAAAATTAAAATTCACTCTAGAAACAAACACAAAAGTTATTCATATGCACATAAAAGTATACAATCAGCATCAGCTCTCCTTCTGTGGTTCTGCTGAAAACAAACATCAATACACTTGCTTATCTAACCAAACCTATCTACACCTAAAACCTCAATGAAATAAAATCTCCTTAATATATACAATCTTTACTAGAGACTGGACTGATTCTAATTTTCACTTTGTGTAGTACTTTTTAATATTGATGGTGAGGATAGAGTCCCATCACCTTTCCCGTCACTGGGTAGGCCAATAGATATGCCCCAGGATGTGGAATCCTTATTATTTCAAACGGTCTGACAAATAACAACTGCCATTTCTTGTTCTTCTTCTTCAATTAAGATGCCTGTGGATGAGTGCACAAGAACACACTATCCCCTACAGCAAAAGTTTGTACTTTCTTTAACTTATTGTCATATTTTATCTTTCTCTTTCTGGCCTTTCTTCAAAAAACTTGAATATATATCTCCAAAAGATCTACCAACTGATCATCTTGTTCATTTTTCAGTCCATCAGCTTCCTTTGCCTTTTCTTCCACTTGTCCTGCTATCCTAAGTATCTTGCTTTCCTTTACCTCTTTCTACATGTACATCTACATTGATACTCCGCAAGCCACCCAACGGTGTGTGGCGGAGGGCACCTTACGTGCCACTGTCATTACCTCCCTTTCCTGTTCCAGTCGCGTATGGTTCGCGGGAAGAACGACTGTCTGAAAGCCTCCGTGCGCGCTCTAATCTCTCTAATTTTACATTCGTGATCTCCTCGGGAAGTATAAGTAGGGGGAAGCAATATATTCGATACCTCATCCAGAAACGCATCCTCTCGAAACCTGGCGAGCAAGCTACACCGCGATGCAGAGCGCCTCTCTTGCAGAGTCTGCCACTTGAGTTTATTAAACATCTCCGTAACGCTATCACGGTTACCAAATAACCCAGTGACGAAACGCGCCGCTCTTCTTTGGATCTTCTCTATCTCCTCCGTCAACCCGACCTGGTACGGATCCCACACTGATGAGCAATACTCAAGTATAGGTCGAACGAGTGTTTTGTAAGCCACCTCCTTTGTTGATGGACTACATTTTCTAAGCACTCTCCCAATGAATCTCAACCTGGTACCCCGCCTTACCAACAATTAGTTTTATATGATCATTCCACTTCAAATCGTTCCGTACGCATACTCCCAGATATTTTACTGAAGTAACTGCTACCAGTGTTTGTTCCGCTATCATATAATCATACAATAAAGGATCCTTCTTTCTATGTATTCGCAATACATTACATTTGTCTATGTTAAGGGTCAGTTGCCACTCCCTGCACCAAGTGCCTATCCGCTGCAGATCTTCCTGTATTTCGCTACAATTTTCTAATGCAGCAACTTCTCTGTATACTACAGCATCATCCGCGAAAAGCCGCATGGAACTTCCGACACTATCTACTAATTCATTTATATATATTGTGAAAAGCAATGGTCCCATAACACTCCCCTGTGGCACGCCAGAGGTTACTTTAACGTCTGTAGACGTCTCTCCATTGATAACAACATGCTGTGTTCTGTTTGCCAAAAACTCCTCAATCCAGCCACACAGCTGGTCTGATATTCCGTAGGCTCTTACTTTGCTTATCAGGCGACAGTGCGGAACTGTATCGAACGCCTTCCGGAAGTCAAGAAAAATAGCATCTACCTGGGAGCCTGTATCTAATATTTTCTGGGTCTCATGAACAAATAAGGCGAGTTGGGTCTCACACGATCGCTGTTTCCGGAATCCATGTTGATTCCTACATAGTAGATTCTGGGTTTCCAGAAATGACATGATACGCGAGCAAAAAACATGTTCTAAAATTCTACAAGAGATCGACGTAAGAGATATAGGTCTATAGTTTTGCGCATCTGCTCGACGACCCTTCTTGAAGACTGGGACTATCTGTGCTCTTTTCCAATCATTTGGAACCCTCCGTTCCTCTAGAGACTTGCGGTACACGGCTGTTAGAAGGGGGGCAAGTTCTTTCGCGTACTCTGTGTAGAATCGAATTGGTATCCCGTCAGGTCCAGTGGACTTTCCTCTATTGAGTGATTCCAGTTGCTTTTCTATTCCTTGGACACTTATTTCGATGTCAGCCATTTTTTCGTTTGTGCGAGGATTTAGAGAAGGAACTGCAGTGCGGTCTTCCTCTGTGAAACAGCTTTGGAAAAAGGTGTTTAGTATTTCAGCTTTACGCGTGTCATCCTCTGTTTCAATGCCATCATCATCCCGTAGTGTCTGGATATGCTGTTTCGAGCCACTTACTGATTTAACGTAAGACCAGAACTTCCTAGGATTTTCTGTCAAGTCGGTACTTAGAATTTTACTTTCGAATTCAATGAACGCTTCACGCATAGCCCTCCTTACGCTAACTTTGACATCGTTTAGCTTCTGTTTGTCTGAGAGGTTTTGGCTGCGTTTAAACTTGGAGTGAAGCTCTCTTTGCTTTCGCAGTAGTTTCCTAACTTTGTTGTTGTACCACGGTGGGTTTTTCCCGTCCCTCACAGTTTTACTCGGCACGTACCTGTCTAAAAAGCATTTTACGATTGCCTTGAACTTTTTCCATAAACACTCAACATTGTCAGCGTCGGAACAGAAATTTTCGTTTTGATCTGTTAGGTAGTCTGAAATCTGCCTTCTATTACTCTTGCTAAACAGATAAACCTTCCTCCCTTTTTTTATATTCCTATTAACTTCCATATTCAGGGATGCTGCAACGGCCTTATGATCACTGATTCCCTGTTCTGTACATACAGATTCGAAAAGTTCGGGTCTGTTTGTTATCAGTAGGTCCAATATGTTATCTCCACGAGTCGGTTCTCTGTTTAATTGTACATTTACATCTCCTTTCTTTTCTAATGAGCTTAATACCATGCCCAGGACAGTAATTTCCAATGCTCCTTTCTTCCATAATCAGATCAACTTGTGTCATTTCCCCATTATTACAAAAACTGACTTTACCAGATGAGTAGTCTATTTTTAAGTCCTTCTCCCTCATAGTCTCTAGTCCGATGATACAATCTTCTATTAATTTTTGAATTACGAGGAACACACATCTTATCACTGTATTTCGTATTCTTACATCTAGCAAAGTTTGTATCTGAACTAGTTGCAAGCAGGTACCTTCGGTAACTCTGGCTTATGGGATAACCATTTAAATAAATTGTTGGAAATTGCATTTATCAAAGCTCCAGTATCCAAGATTACTCTGATAGATATGTCTAATATTTTGGCACAGATTGCTGATATTGACACTTTATTAGAAACTTGTTCACCAAGATTTATGTTTTCCGGTTACTCCTCAGTGATCCTCATTCCATCATTGTATCTAAAACTGTTTACAGGTGATTACTTGCCCCCCCCCCCCCCCCCCCCCCACTGCTCTTTTATCAGTCGAACCTCTGGGGCAAAGTCCAATCGTATTCAGTTTAAGTTGCTTGTTGTAGTTGGTCAATTGTTGTTATCAGTTGCTTTGACTATGACTAGGGCCCGGATTTTAATTACCTAAAAAACAGTGAAATATGCAAGCATTTATGACCTAAAACTTACATAAATATGACCTTTAAAAATAAAATATGACTTAATAGAAGTTTATTTAAAGCATTGTTGTTTGTTTATTTAATTTTTTATTCACCATAAAGTAATACAAAATTCACTTCTCAAAATATTGTAAGTATAGTTCTTTTTTTCTGTAGGGTTTGTGGCTAATTTGCACCTATTTTTTGAATGTCTGAATGTTTTATTTTCTAAACACAAAGTACAGTGAAAAGATCATCAATTGAAACAGTAAACAATGTTTTTATTTCTACATAGTATTTAAAACGTTTCACATTATTTAATACTGTACGTCAATCTTCAGTATCTGCCAAGTTGCACTGGATCACAAGGTGCATTTTCAGGTTTTCCATTGTCAGAGATCTACGGTTGTCGCTGAGGATAGTTTTGTACCTGGAAAAGCTTGTCTCCACTTCACAAGACGTCACTGGAGTGTTTTTGAAGACAGCCAGGTCACTGGAGTTCAGCTTTGTTTCAGTACCTTCAAATGTTGCGGCATTCCCTGAAAGACTGTCACTAATTTTGCACAGTGTAGAATATCCAGGATTCCGCTGGAGAACACTTTGCAATTTGGTTTTCACTTTGTCAGCCACATAACCACGAGCTCGACCCAACTCACTCTGCACATGTTGCACAATACTCGGGGCCTCACATAGCTGAGTGCCAACACCTTCCAGTCGTTTGATGGATTTTGATATCACTGAAAAATTTGCATTGATGTATGCCAAGTTTCGAGACAGTGTATCTGTAAAAACTTCTTCCACAATTTTGATAGCACTTGATTCATCGCTATCAAGCTCACAGAAGATTGTCTTTATTTGGGTGTAGTTGGTGCAGTAATACTCAGCAGCATTAAGCCAAGAACCCCATTGTGTAAGGACAAGTTTAGGTGGGAGGGGGTTGAAGGTACTTGTTCCTTGAATTTCTGCACCTGTAGCAGAGCCTTCACATAGATTTTCTTGACACAGGAAATTAATTTGTCCGTGTCAGGGTAATTTGATTGCACCTCTTCAGCAACTCTGTGCAACGCATGTGCAAGGCAAGTGGCATACACCATACTGGGGTAGAGAATCTGAATCCCTTTGGCTGCTTTAGCCATATATGAAGCACCATCTGTTACAAGAAGCAAAATGTTGTCTCTTTTTGCACCATCTGGCCACAGTAGCTTCAGAGAGTTGTCAAACAAAATAGCAATCATCGAATTGTTTACTCTATCAAGAGCTTCACGCATTAGTAGGAACATATTTCCAGGGCCATCAACTTTTAGAACCCCAACAACAACATTTGCAATATATCGCCCACTAATATCTGTAGTTTCATCTATCGACAGCCAGATCTTTTGCTCAACAATAGTAATTCGTATTTTGTTGAGCACATCATTGTAACATATGGATAAATAGTTCTTTCTCAGTGTAGATTCATCTCAAACTGGATGTGTTGTGTACTTCTCCAAGAATCGTCTGAAGTGTGGATTCTTCAGTTTTTCCAATGGGATGTTGCAGAACACCATCATCTCACACAAATCCTTGCAGAATGATTGCACCATTGACGATTGACCTGTCTGTTCAAATAACAGCTTTTGCCTGCTGTTATTTTCAGCACTTTGTTTCACACAGCTGCTGTGTTTAGTGGTATTACAGTGTTGTTGCACATTAAAGTGCTTTTCTGCACTAACTTTAACTTCACACAGTTTACAAAATAATATTTTCCCATCAGTACTAAAGAACTTCTCTCCAAAAACTCGAACATATCCTCGCAACTTCACGCTGTTGGAGCACTTTGCTTTAGGCGTGTTGAACAAGGCAAAGGCTGTATTCAAACTGGTTACTGCGAACACCTGTGCGACTGCGATGATTATTACGGCAGAAGCCGCATTTGTTGGCTCTGAGTGTGTATTGTCGACTCTGCCCAACAATGTTTTATGTTCGTTAAATGACTGTTGTGGTACACTGATTTTCTGCTACAGTCCTGAGAAATAAAGCTGTGTACTAATTTATCTGTTTATCTTTTATAATATCATGTTAAACATTGTCTTGTGAGCAACATATTCGTTTTCTTATTAGTGTGTCCCGTAAGATACGAGAAAAACGGTATATGCATTTTTGGCAAAAGTTGACCAAAATATGACTTATTATATTAAAAGTTAGCCGCAATATGACCTATTGCTAAAATTTGTTGAAATATGACTTTATATGCACAATCAAAATACATTTATCGACACTAAAATGCCCAGCTTTGTGTATCAATCATTCTAAAATTCACCCTAAAGTTCAGAAAAAAATATGACTTGTCATTAAAATCCGGGCCCTACTATGACCGGTGGCTGTTCTCGCGAGACTTGATTATTTGTTGGCCTTGGCGTCACCTTGTATATGATTTGATTACTTTGTCGTTGATTTCTACAGTAATTATATACAGCATTGTACCTCCTTTCAAATCACCTCTGTCTGTTTCTGTTTGGCTCATAATTTCTTCTGTTATTCTGCTGTTCCATGCAGTTCGCTCTTGCGGGTCTGGGGGTAAAAATAGGCCTTATCTTACATGGTGCATCATGTCCATCATGCGCTGAGGCCTCTCGCATCCTTTGTTGATGTGGATCTGCACTTCTGCTCTTTCTCCAACTGTTGGGCGAGGTTACCCTCCTGATGCATATTTTTCCATCAACAGTGCAGTATCGTTTTCTTTGCTGATGATGATAATGGACTTGTATACTTGGTTGCACCTGATATCCAGCACAATAGCCAGTCCGTTGTGGTGGGGCCACCATGTACCCTGTTGGTTGTAGCTCCCTGACCACACAGGGATCACTCTGCTGATGCCTGTGCTGCTAACTCCCCATGTATGCCAAGGAGTAGATGGCCATCCCCCTGGGGCATCAGGACTCCTGTCAATGGCCATCCTGCCAGGTGGCCTTCGCTGCGGCTGGGTGGTGCCCGTAGGGAGGGCTCCTGGTTGGAGTGGGTGGCATCAGGGCAGGTGACACGTGATGAAGCATAGTACATCATCTCTTGCTGGTGGTCCACCACCAGCAGTCTCTAAACAGTTGAAGTCTACCTTCAATGCTAAGAAATACGACCCCAAATTGTTTCCCTCCCTGGCCACAGCATGGGAGGAACTCCAGGCTAAGGAAGAGAGCAAAGCTTATTCAGCTCTTCATATGTACGAGAGTTGATCAGGAATCTTTCATGTCTATGAAGCCTCAGTTTTTTGTGGAGCATTTAGAGGACAGGTTTGGGAGGTGGAGGGCTTGTCCAAAATGTGTCATCCTCTGCCCATTCATGGACGTTACTCGCTTATGACAAGCTGGGGGATGTTTCTGTTACCATCAAACCCCAAAAGAGCTTAAATATGGTCCAGGGTATCACATTTCACAGGGATTTTCTTTTGCAGTCTGTCAATGAACTGGGCACCAATTTAGCATGTTGAGGTGTTCATCTCGTCTGGCGCATCCACCAGGATCTGAGGGATAATCAGGTTGCCACCAGTGCTTTCATCTTGGCCTTTGAGGGTGACACATTACCCGAGAAGGTCAAGCTGATGGTCTACTGCTGTGATGTGAAGCCATATATCCCTCCCCCGTTGCGGTGCTTTAAATGCTGGAAGTTTGGCCATATGTCTGTCGGGAATGTGGACATCCTTCACATCCCAATGCTCCATGTGCCCTGCCTCCCATCTGTGTCAACTGTGGAGAGCACCATTTGCCTTGCTCGCTAGACTGCAGGATTCTCCAAAAAGAAAGGAAAATAATGGAATACAAGACCCTGGACCGACTGACCTACACTGAGACTAAGAGAAAATATGAGAGGCTACATCCTGTGCATATGACATCAACCTATGCCGTTGCTATGACAACAGTTCTACCATCTTCCATTCCACTGCATACAGTTGGCTCTCAGAGCCGCCAGACTCCACCTGCCCCCTTGATTGTGGGGGGCACTTCCCTTCCTGTTGCTCTTGTTCCACCTACTTCAGGAGCAACCCCCCCCCCCCCCCTCCCGTCCAGAGAAGCGTACGTCTTATTCAGCTCCTCTCGCTAGGAAAGGGTCCCTTGGGTCACTCCCTTCCCAGGTTCCCACCAGTGGTAAATCTGACACCCTCCAGTGGCTGAAGCAACCACAGGTACTGGTCATAGGGCTTCATGGCCCTCCTCAGTCCCTGAGACTGAATCAGTGAAGCCCTCGCAGCTGGACAAACCTAAGGAGCAGTGAGAAAAACCATAAAAGAAAGAGACCCCCAAGAACCAAGGCACTGTGGTGGCACCCACACCACCGCTACCTACAAGCTCTGCGTGTGAGGATGAAGTGTCGATTCTGGTGTCTGCTGAGGACCTCTGGGCCCTCAGACACAGTGGATGGTGATCGCACAGGTACTAATCTGGTGGCAGCAGGTGACCCTGAAGTGTAGACTGCCTCATTGAGTGTTTCATGCCTTCCCAATCTCACGATCACGTCATCCTCCAGTGGAATTGCATTCATCTGCCTGAGCTACGGCAACTGTTGAGCTTTACACCTGCTTCCTGAATTGCCCTCCAGAAAACCTGGTTCCCGGCACTGCGGACCCCTGCCCGTCGCAGCTACAGGGGATATCACAAGAACTGGAGCAAATATAATAGAGTGACAGTTGGTGTTTGGGTCTATGTCCTGAAACTTGGTATGTAGTGAACCTGTACCCTTTCAAACTCCTCTTGAAGCTGTGGCTGTCCGGATACGGATGATGCAGGAAATAACTGTCTGCAACATATATCTCCCTCCAGATGGTGCAGTACCCCTGAACGTATTGGCTGCACTGATTGATGAACTCCCTAAACCTTTCCTACTTTTGGGAGATTTTTAACACCCATAACCACTTGTGCTTACTGGCCGATGTAGAAATATCGAAAATTTAGTGTCCCATCTCGACCTCTGTCTCTTAAATACAGGTGCCCCCACACATTTCATTGTGGCACTTGGCACATATTCGGCCATTGATCTCTTGGTCTGTAGTTCTGGCCTTCTCCCATCCATCTCATGACGACCTGTGTGTTAGTGACAATTTCCCCATCATGCCCATGGATGCATACCCAGATGGGCTTTAAACAAGGCAGACTGGGTAGCCTTCAGCTTTGCTATCACCGTTGAATCTCCCTCATGGCACCATCGATGTTGTGGTTGAGCAGGTCACTACAACGATCATTTCTAGGATGGAAAATGTGATACCTGGTCCTTCAGGGTGCCCCCGACAAAAGACAGTCACTTGGTGGTCGCTGGAAGTGGCTGAGGCAATTAAGGTGCGTCTGTGAGCTCTACAGCGGCATAAGCGGTACCCTTCCCTAGAGCACCTAATAGCCTTTAAGCAGCTCTGTGCTTGTGTTCGCCAGCTTATAAATCAACAGAAACAGGAGTGATGGGAGAGGTCCATGTCAACCATTGGGTGCCATATGGCATCTTCCCAAGTCTGAACGAAGATCAGATGTCTTTTAGAGTACCAGACCCCAACAGCTGTCCCTGGCATTAACATCAGTGGTGTGTTATGTACCAACGCAAACGCAATTGCTGAGTACTTTGCTGAGAACTATGCTTGAGCCTCTGCATCGAAGAATTGCCCCTCAGCCTTTCGCACCCTGAAACAGCGGATGGAAAGGAAAATCCTCTCATTCACTACACGCCACAGTGAACCCTATAATGACCCATTAACAAAGTGGGAGCTCCTCAGTGCCCTTGCACATTTCCCCAACACAGCTCCCGGGCCGGATCGTATCCACAGTCAGATGATTAAACATCTTTCGTCTGACTACAAGCGATATCTCCTTGTCGTCTTCAACTAGATTTGGTGCGATGGTGTCTTTCCATCGCAATGGTGGGAGAGCACATTCGTTCTGCTGCTCAAACCTGGCAAATTCCCGCTTGATGTGGCTAGCTATTGGCTCATCAGCCTCGCCCACATTCTTTGTAAGCTGCTAGAACATATGGTGTGTCGGCGGTTGGGTTGGGTCCTGGAGTCACGTGGCCTACTGGCTCCATGTCAGGGTGGCTTCCGCCAGGGTCACTCTACCACGGATAATCTTGTGTCCCACGAGTCTGCCATCCGAACAGCCTTTTGCTGATGCTGACACCTGGTTGCCATCTTTTTTGACTTACGTAAAGCATATGACACGACCTGGTGACATCATATCCTTGCCACATTGTATGAGTGGGGTCTCCAGGGCCCGCTCCTGATTTTTATCCAAAACTTCCTGTCACTCCGTACTTTCCGTGTCCAAGTTGGTGCCTTCCATTTTTTCAACCGTATTCAGGAGAATGGCGTTCTGCAGGGCTCCGTATTGAGTGTGTCTCTGTTTTAGAGGCTATTAACGGTCTAGCAGCAGGTGTAGGGCTGTCAGTCTCACCTTCTCTGTTTGCGGATGACTTCTGTATTTCGTATTGCTCCTCCAGTACTAGTGTTGGTGAGTGGCACTTACAGGGAGCCATTCACAAGGCGCAGTCAGGGCTCCTTGCCGAAGGCTTCCAGTTTTCATTCGCGAAGTCATGTGTCGTGCACTTCTGTCAGCGTCGTACTGTTCTTCCGGAACCAGTACGGAACCAGTACTTTACCTTAAAGATGATTCACTCACTGTGGTGGAGAGATATTGATTCTTAGGACTGGTTTTCGACACCTGATTGATGTGGTTACCTCACCTTCGTCAGCTTAAGTGGAAGTGCTGACAGCACCTCAATGCCCTCCGCTGCCTGAGCAACACCAACTGGGGTGCAGATCACTCTACGCTGCTACAGCTCTTCAGAGCCCTTGTTCAATACCGCCTTGACTATAGTAGTCTGGTTTACGGTTCAGCGGCGCCCTCAGCACTGCATTTACTTGACCCAGTGCACCACTGTGGAGTTCACCTAGTGATGGGAGGTTTTAGAACGAGTGTGGTGTCCAGGTGGAGGCCATACTCCCTCCATTGCAGATTTGACATGCATAATTGCTCACCAGTTACGTTGCACACATTCGTAGTTCTCCTGCACATCCGAGTTACTATCTCCTTTACCGCCCGCAGCGGTGGGGCTAGGTCAGGGCTCACAATTGCGGTTCACGGCCAGTCTCCTCTCTCTGAACTGGTGTTCTTCCCTTTACCATCTCTCCTCGAGGTCCATTCGTCCATTCACGTATACCTCCATGGTGTACTCCTAGGACGAAGCTTCACCTGGACCATCACATGGCCCTAAGGACTCCGTTAACCCTGCGGCTCTCCGCTGTCACTTCCTCTCGATTCTTGACATGTACCGCGGCCATGAAGTGGTTTACACCGATGGCTCGGTGGCTGATGGTCACGTTTGTTTTGCGTATGTTTGTGGAAGACATATTGAGCAGCTCTCCTTGCCACATGGCTGCAGTTGACCACATCCTCTCATGCCCTGCTGAGTCATTTCTCTTGTGTACTGACTCCTTGAGCAACCTACCAGCTGTCAACAAATGCTACCCTTGCCATCATTTGGTAGTGACCATCCAGGAGTCCCTGTGTGCCCTGGAACAGTCCGGTTGTTCTGTGGTGTTTATGTGTGGACCCCAGGCCATGTTGGAATTCCAGGAAATGAACTTGCTGACAGGCTGGCGAAACGGGCTACACGGAAATCGCTTCTGGAGATCGGCATTCCCGTAAATGACTTGCAGTCATTATTATGCTGCAAGGTTTTTCAGCTTTTGGAGATGGAATAGCATAATCTCAGTACGCATAACAAACTGCATTCCATTAAGGAGAGTACAAATGTGTGGAAGTCCTCCATTCGGGACTCTCGCAGGGATTCTGTGGTTCTCTGCCAGCTCCGCATTGGCCACACTTGGCCGACCCATGGCTGCCTTCTTCACCATGAAGATCTGCCTCAGTGTTGGTGTGGTGCCCGGTTGACAATGGCCTGTATTCTGGTACACTGTCCTACTTTGACTGTACTGTGATGAAATCGTAGGTAACCGATCTCATTGCTGCTAAGTTTATCTGACAACGCCTCATCGGCTGATTTAGTTTTATGTTTTATTCGTGAGGGTGGGTTTTATCATTTGATCTAAGTTTTAGGACATGTCCTTTGTCCCTGTGTGTCTTACACCCTAGAGCTTTCAGGGTGGAGGTTTTAATGTGTTGCAGAGTGGCTGGCTGGCTTCTTTTTATACTTATGATCAGCCAGCCATGGTAACCTGCTTTCTTGTTTTAATCTCTTCTCTCTGTTTCAGGTGTCTCTTTGGTTTTGTTGTCCCCTTTTGTCCATTTAAGTATTTGTTGCCCTTCCGCCATTCTTGTGGTTTTTCATTTCTTTTGTTTTGTGTTGTAAGTTTCGTTTGTTTGCTTCTCACCCTTGTGGCATTGTTTTATTCAGAACAAGGGGCTGATGACCTAGCAGTTTGGTGCCTTCCCCCCATCTTTTAAACCAACCAACCTTCCATTGTTGTAACCATTATTCGTTTTGGTTCAATGAAAATTATTCATTTGTCTTCCATCCATTCTTCCGTTATTACCGTTATAACCCATCTTCCTATTTTCCATTTTACAGGAGTTATTGTAATTATTTCTTCATCTTTGTTCCTCCTGTAGCAAATTGATTGAATCTAATGCAGACATGAATTCTTCCAGATTATCTTCTGAAACATACAGCAGTTTTTCCCTGATCTCCATCGGAAGCTGAGCTTTGATAATCATTATCACATCTATTGGTTGATCCCTATATCTTGCTTTATTCACATATTTTTCAATGTATCTCCTTAAGTTCCTGTCTTGGTAAGAGAAGGGTTCTAGGTTATGTACCTCCTTCTTCAATCTCTCCTGAATGCCTCTTGACCAGTATCTATTGAGGAATGCCTTCTCAAATTCTTTGTAGGTATGACACTTGTCTATTACATCAGTCGCCAACAGACTACCATTGCCCCGGGCGTATCCTGATACTTATTCAATTTTCTGTCGATCAGCCCAAGCTCGTTGCAACACTCCTCTGAATCATCTGATAAATACAACAGAATTTAATGTCTTCTTTTCTGGAAAAAATATTTAGAATTGCCTATGCTTTAACATTTTCTCTTCCTTGATTGATCTGGTATAATCACTCATAGATGACATACTTCCATACATTTGTTCACATGGGCTTTTATCTGGGTACTGCTCATCACCTCCATAATTATAGATCAAGCCCTGATCTCTACCTTTAGATTTCCACTCTGGGCTGGCTTCCTTTCTTTTTTCAGTAGCCACCCCCAAAGCTCTTCTATCCTTCGAGTGCACATTTGCAAATTCTGTGTAACTTCTCCTTTCCATCTTTAGAAGTAGGTTCCTATCTGCTCCTGAACTTCCTTCAATTCTTGATCTGTTTGGCGAGGTAATGGTAGGCCTTCACTCACTATATTCCCTGCCGCTTCCTTGATACTGTTATTAACAGACAATATCACCCGCTTTTCCTTATCCACTACCCAGTTGTCTAATTGTTCCTTAAACTGCTGTTTTTTTTTTTTGTTCCATTCACCCTTCACATCCAGACACTAATTCCTTTGCTGTTGAGGCCAGGTTTTGCACCTCTACTTCTTCCATTTGTTGTCTCCCCTGCACATTTTCAATTTCACTGTTTACTCTGTTTATGTTGATTGGAAATTGTTCGTGGGCTTACTTCATACTATTTATCTCTTTCCAGATTTCTGTCTGTTCTTTTGTCAAAGTACGCACATCAGCTAAAACTTTAACAAAATCTTCCCTTGTGGGCAGTTCGTTCACTTTATTATTTATACCCTTTACTTTCTCGGCCAACTCTGCGTGTTCTGTAACTAAATTGCTCACAGTTGTGGTCACATTTGTTACTTTAGCCACTATATTTGCCTGTTCCACAGTTATAGTTTCTACATTTGCAGAAATAGCTGCCTGCCCAGCTGACATATTTGCTTGTTCAGCAAACAGTTTCGTCCCCAAACAGTTTTATCTGAACTGCAGACATGTTGGACTGTTCTGCAGATAAACCAGCTACTGTATTCATCAAAAGTTTCATTTGATTTAAGACCTCAGCCAAAGGCTCATTGGATTCTCCTTGGCCAGCATCTACCATTTGCCCTGGGTTTTGTTCATCGTCACTGGGCTGCACGTTCGCTTCCTGTTCCCTCTGCATTTAAAAATGAGATCTGATTTTAACCATAACAATTCAGTTGTTCACTATTCTTTCAATTACTTTACTCTGGACACAATTCAGCTTTACCACACTAAAATACATATCAGATTCTATGCCCCAGAATATCTTTCCACAATTGTGAACACATCAAGAAAAAAACACATATCACTCTGCATATACTAAAGCATATAATAACTAACTCTACAAATATTCCTAGCCCAGTTGTTATCTACAAACACCAGACTAATGTGTGCAATGAGTTAGTATGTCATTCTTGTGCTTGCCTTTACTGCAGAGTAGAACCACATGAAGTTCATATGTGACGGACACACGTTGTCATGGCTGCCAAATGTAGATCACATAGAATGATTCCATCAGTCATGCATGAAATTATACTAAGCACGACATTAGTACATATACATAACATAAAATACACATTTATCACAACAAATCAAAATGTATACCATAAATACATATAACTGAATGAGCATGTATTAATTTGTTTTTGGTCATGAAATACTTGACAGTGTTTATGTTTCGCTCCTTGTAGGTCCTGTCATGTTTTAACCATTTTTATAATATTACTGCTCAAGGTAAGAAATTAATGGTTTTAAGCTGGTAATACTAAACTCGTTATTATTGAACTAGTGTGTATAGTGTGTCTGTTTGTACGTCTGTGAAGGACAATATACCGAGCGATTTTGACTACTCCCACAGCGTATGTGATTTTGTACATGTAGACAAGTTACTCTCATGGTGTAGAAGCAGCTGCCGACTCCTACAGTTGCCTGTAAAATTGTTCAAATGTAATAGAAAGAAAACTTCTATAGGATCTTCTCAAATTGGAATACTGCCATTCATATTCGATGTTGTCTGTAAGTGAAATGAGTTCATATTAGCAGAGAAAACTTTCTGTATGCTTTTGACCATGTTATTGAAGCAGGTTCTACAGCAAACATCGACCACCAAATGTTTAAAGTCCTACACAAGCTTGTCGTACATTACAAGTCTTCACAGAATCTTTGATCAAAAATAAATACGCGAAATTACTTTTGAAATGGAACAGACGGCATTGTGGCTGTTACTAAACTCCACATTAATGTTACATATCGCCCGTGAATCTCAAAAAACAGAAATTATACAATATGGCAACTAACAATGACTTTATTGCGCACACTTCGTACACGTCCTCTCATTATCCTGTCTCGCAACAAAGTCCTGTCACATTCTGATTTTCTTACTTTTCTTCGCTCGCCATGGAGCAATGCCAAGACAAGGGATAAATATTTCGCTAGCACAGGCGAAACACGCCACATTGTGATATATATCAATTTTCATAGAAATTTGTATCCCCAATTTCGTCCCTTAGGAGTTGAATTTCGAAAAAACACTGAAACTCACAAATTTTTTTCTAATCAAGAAGCCAAATAGAGGTTTTCTTAGATTTAGCTTTAAAATTTCTTTCATAATGAAATAGTTTCATAAAACATCCCATTACATGTTTCACGCTCGTAGAGACTGAAATTCTAAAAACAATGAAACACGTATTTTTTTGTTTGTAACCTACAAGTCAGATATCAGTTTTCATATATGTAGCTTTAAAATTTGTTTATTTTCAAGAAAATTTTCACCTACTATTTCACCCACATAGAGGTTAAATTTCCAAAACTGCTGTAACATGTATATCATTATTTCTGACCGAGAAATCAAATACCAATTCTTGTAGTTATAGTTTTAAAATTACTGCAATAGCTACATACTTTCCAAAAAAAATTCATCCCCTACTTCACCCCTTTAGGGGTGGAATTTTGAAAAATCCTTTCTTAAACAATGCCTAAACTACAAGATCGCCACCCTCGCCAGATTTCAAGTTTCTATCCTTAGCAGTTCGGGCTGGGCAAAGATGAGTCAATTAGGACACTGCCTTTTATACGTATAGATTGCTTTTCAGAACATATATTTAGTTACCTAGTAGATAGAGTCGAAAGTTCCACGAGGCTTTTTGCTGGTAATCCTGTTACACACAGAGAAGTCGCAGCATTAGAAAATTGTAGCGAAATCCAGGAAGACCTGCAGAGGGTCGATGCTTGGTGCAGGGAGAGGCAGTTGACCCTCAGCTTAAAAAAATGTAACGTTTTGCAAATGCATAGCCAGAAAGATCCTTTATTATATGATTACACGATTGCAGAACAATTACTGAAGCAGTTTCTTCCATAAAATATCTAGGAGTATGCATACGGAGCAATTTGATGTGGAGTGATGACAGAAAATTAATTATGAATAAGGAAGGTAGATGCCAGCCTGAAATTTATTGGAAGAATTCTCAGGAAATATAGTCTGTCAACAAAGGAAGTAGCTTACAAAATACTCATTCAGTCATTATCTGAATATGGACCATCAGTCTGGGGTCTGCACCAGATAGGATTGATAGTGAAAATATAGAAGATCCAAAGAGCAGCAGCACGTTTCATTACAGGTTCATTTAGTAAGCACGAAGGCGTCAACAGAGATGCTCGGTCAACTCAGTGGCAGAGACAGAGAGAGAGACATTACAGTGTGGTCTGCTATTAAAATTCCGAGTGTGTACGATCCTAGAAGAGTAGGCCAATATATTGCTTCCTTCAGTGTATATCTTGTGAAAAGAGCATGAAGCTAAAATTAGAGAGATTCAAGCCTACAAGGGACCGTAAGGTGCCTGTGGAATATGGTGATGGACATGGTATCCAACAGAGAAGCTAAGTCAATGCGTACCAAGCAAACACTATCAAAATAGATGTCACTAGGCACTAATAATGTCAAAATTAATTACAACTTGTCATTTACAAATATCAATTTGATGTCTTTAAATGTTAATTTGTAAAATAAGTACATTGAGTTAGTAGTAGTATTGCTGTTGCCACTATTATCATTTTGTAAAATCTTGCAGAGTTTATTCAGTTCAAAATGGATGATATGTCATGGAAAAACATTAACTGGACAAAGCAAAAACTTTTTGAAGTATATATCTTGAAGAGGTGACATAGGAACGAGTGTAAGAAGGAGTTCAGAAGAATAATGTTTCTGAAAGAGGGTATTTGCTTAAATTTATAGTGTGTGAAATTAGGAAGTTTCAGTATCGAGTTATAATGATTTTCAATGTCTGAAATTGCCTGAAGTGTTACAGCATTTAAACTGTATGCTATTAACTCAAGTGATATTGAAGACTTGTCGTGGCATACATAATGCATAAAATCAGCACACTGTTCATGAAAAACAACAAGTGAGGTTAATTAGACATTGGGTACTATTCTTCCTGTCCTTCGTGCAGAAGTAGTTTACCTCAGAATTCCCCTTGGCTGTATGAGTTTTTACACTACATAGCATAAGAAAACATGATGTGTTATTTATTTTGTACCTATCTTCTTGTGCTCTTTATTGTTGCATTTTCCCCCCTTGAGAACATAACTGAAGATGTAAACTTTTGTGTCATTCTCATGAGCATAACAATATGAGAACTACATCTCTCACCTGGGTACCACTTTCCGTCAGAAATGTGATAACATTTATAAAATAAAGTTATTGTACACCTTTGTTCTGCTCACAAATACCAGTCATAGCCAAGTGTGATTAATAACAGTATTGTTTCATTTTTGAACCTTGTGAAAGAGGACTTGTGATTAATTTTGTCAACATCTCATCAGAGATAGACTAAGTATCGCTCATTGATGTATATCATGATAGAATGATGTGTATTGTCTATGTCATATGCAGGCTTCGGTTGATGTGAAAACAGTCTAGCTTCATAAAAGACACAGCAGTCCATTTGTGAGGTTGTATAGTATGTTGAGTGGGTTGCAGATTTTCAGGGGCAGTTGAGAGACATAAATACGTTTACTTCCAGGAAAGTGATCTTCATCTGGGCAACAGGGGTGGGTGGCGGAAGTTGAATATATACTCAGACACAACAGTGACATTTTTAGGGGGAAGGAAAAAAAGGGGGGAGGAGGGGGGGGGGAGAACAGAGACAGATGGCATATGTGCTCTGTAACAGAATCAAACTAATTGAGCCAGGCAGGGGAAAATACAAGAGAGGGGGAAGAAGATGGCCTAACACCATATGTTTTATAGCAGTGGTCAAGTACAAGAATGACTGACAGACAGACAGGAGACTGCCCAAAAATGTCTGTTTTGTGTCAGCATGATGCCCATATTGATGAGAATTTAAACTGGAAAAAGCACATTTCAGAACTCCTAAAACAACTTTGTTCAGCCACTTTTGTACTTGGAATCGTTGCAGGACTTGGAGAGAGACATGTCAGTAAGTTGACATATTTTGCATGTTTTCATTCAACAATGTCATGGAATAATTTCTGGGACTACAACTTGATAATAAATTCAGTTGGGAAGGGCATACCACAGAGTTGCTTAAGTGCCTAAACAAGTCTGTATTTGCCGTGAGAATGATGTAAGATGTAGGAGATATAAATATAAAAAAACTTGCATACTTTTCTTACTTTCATTCTATTATGTCATATGAGATCATATTCTGGGGCAACTCATCAAACCGAGCAAAAGATTTTAGGGTGCAAAAGCATGTGTTAAGAATCATTTGTGGTGTAAATTCAAGAACATCATGTAGAAACCTGTTCAAGGAACTTTGTATTCTAACCACTGCTTCTTAGTATATTTATTCCTTAATGAAATTTGTTGCAAGTAATACATCTCTGTTTCCAAACAATAGCTCAATACATAGTATCAATACTAGGAATAAGAACAACCTACATAAAGACCTAAAATCACTTACCTTGGTCCAAAAAGGGGTCCAATATTCAGGAACATGCATTTTCAGTAAATTGCCAGCAACCATTAAAAACTTGGTTTCAGATAAAGCATGGTTTAAACAGAGTTTGAAAGACTTTTTGATAGGCAAATCCTTCTATTCCATAGATGACTATCTTAACAGAGACTGTTACGTCAGCTTAAGTAAAAATCTGTTAGATTTCAGTTTTGACAGCACTTGGTCACAACAATCAAGATTAGGTATTTCGTGCATGATAAATTTATTAATAGTGCATAACAGTGTTTCATTCTGACAAGTGTTAATTCTGTAAATATTAGCTGTTCCAGTTTGCCACATTGTATTCACCTGTTTTGACAATCTCCTGGCAAATGATCAGGGAAGGAAGTATTATATTCATATGTTTTATGTTATACTTTCTGACATTCTCCACACCTACGAGAAACATCTCATTTTTTTAGCCTAGAGAACGAAAACTGAATCTAATCTAACAAATCCTTAAGAAAGAAAGTCTTAGTAGCTCAAAAATGTGCTGTAAGAATATTAACTGTATGTGATGCTCACCCATAATCATCTTGTAGACATCTGTGTAACGAGTTGGGCATCCTGATTACTGCTTCACAGTATATTTTTTCCCTCATGAAGTTGGTTGTTAATAATCCACTTCAGTTCAAAAAGAACAGTGCTGTACAGCAACATCATTACATTACCAAAGAGAAAATGACCACCGTTGCTCCACATTAAGGTTGTCTTTATCACAAAATGGGGTGCACAATGCTGCAACTAAAATTGTTGGAAAAAAATTGTTGGAAAAGAAAAAGAGTTGTTAATGGTCAGCACGTACCCATATTGACAATTAATTTGCAAAGTGAATGTAAAATGAGTCGTTTCCATCATTATGATTTATCATGCAAAATGATAGGTGAAACATGAAACTAACTAACTGTTTTATATTCCATAAGGTTATCATTTACAATTTGTTCACAAATAGACACAATTATTTATTTAGATAATAATCTTAATCTATACTTTTTAGGGGATTGACATCATTAAATTATAGCATGCCTCTCATGGTGGAAGTCTTAGAGACTCTTCTTTTTCCTCAGACATTTCACTTACTATTAGCATTACCATTTTCAGTTAACTCTCCTATTAGAGCAAATTCCAAGGAGAAACTGATAATTCTCTGTAACAAACAAAAAAGATTGTTCCTCTGCACAAGTTACAATGGGTAGAAGGACCACAGTAATTATCAATAAATTTGTACTCTACTTTAGCAAGAAAAGGAAGGGTTCGTCCTTGCACAAAGGACAAAGTGTAATAGGACCATGGTAAATATTGGTACTTTCTCAATAAGTCCCCACTCCTTCTAATTACATTAATCTAAATCATATACGTTCTCACCTCAGCAAAGGATAATAATAAAATAGGTTTCTTGACTTCAACATTAATGTTATGATTTCTTGTGATTCTTCATATTATTCAGTATACCGCAATACACTTTAGTAAGTGCTGTCTCCTAGCCAGAGCACAAAAGGTCCATAGACCATAGACCATCACACACTTACAATGATATATCATTTCGTATATACCAAGTGTTTATGATTACGTTGATGGTGTTCTGAGTGCTGCAGTGTGGGCTGCATACATCACAAGACACTGAAACATTGTAGGTACTTTCATCATCTGTGCACTTGTGAAGTATGCTGAAAATAATAATAGTTCCACTTTTTGCCCTCAGGTAAAAATATGTCACTATAAGCAATCAGAATATGGAATGTTTATTTTTTAATGTCAGTATACTGTTTGTCCATTGGAAATTGTTGATTTCTCTTGTGAAGTGACTTGGTGTAAAGAATTAAGAAAGTTTGTTTTCCTTATGAAACACAATGACTGGTGAGAAGATAGACCTTGCACTGCTGGTAAAGTTATTTTATCATAATGGCAGAAATAGCAGTGCTGCATTGCAGGAATATTGCCAACAAAAAAAAACAGCTGCAAAGAGGCCCCATGTCAATAAATGGGCTAAAGAATATGAGCAAGAAATTTGAAGAAACAGGTGAATTAGAGGAAAGCTGCCATTTCCCATGACACCTGTTCATGAAGTTGTTGAAACTGTAGCTGACTGTGCCGCACATTCCTCAATTTCTCAAGCCTGTGCTCAAGCTGCACCACGAGAATCCTCTTCCTCCCCTCCCCCCATCCTTCCAGTCAGCAGTTCAAAAAGTTTTGCAGCACATTTCACACTTGTATTACCACAAGATTCAGAGTGTGCATGAAATGAAGCCCAAGACACTCTACAACACAGTGATGCCCCCTCGTTTTTTTGGCACCTGGAAATGGATGATGTGTTTGGATGGATGAGGCAGGTTTTACTCTGCATGGTACCGTGAATGCACACAAGTGGCACAATATGGGAGTTCTACATCATATATATGTTGTGCAGGAACATCTACTACAGTCAGCTTACATGACTGTGGTTTGTTTTCACAAGCTTGTTCATTCTCGGTCTGTATTCTCCCCCCCCCCCCCCCCCACCCCCTCCCTCTCCCTCTGGCCATTTAGTTGTACAGTGGCATCTGCATGTTATAAGGACTTCTTTGTGCAACACGTGATTCCACATTTGCAAGAACACAACTGTGTCCACAAAACTATTTTTATGCAAGATGGGGCAATACCACATATCGATTGCCAGGTGAAAGATTTGCTCCAAGAAACCTTCAGTAATGACCACATCATCTCTAGGCAGTTTCAAGATGTGTAGCCTTCCAGATACCCAACCTAAATCTGTGTGGCTTCAGGTTGTGGGGATTTCTGAAAGACTATGTCAATCAGGGATGTATCTGCACTGTTCCTGATGTTAAGGATATTATATCGCTCTGATTACACTGGGTATACTGCGAGCAAATGTCGACCATGCCGTGTTACGGATGCTATGTGTTGCTGAGTCAGAAGACTGTATTGAACACATGTTCATGTTGAAATTTGTGACCATATCCTAATAAACATGCCAGAACCACCATCATCATTTGTTTGATGGTTCTTTCCCCTTTTCCTACACCCATACCATATTTGACTGCTTACAGTGACATATCTTTACCTGGCAGCAAAAAGTGGAACTGTTATTTTTTCAGGATACCCTGTGAGTGCACTGATTAATGAACATGCTTATGATGTTTCAGCATCCTACGATGTATACAGCCCACACTGCAGCACTCGGAACACCATCAGATTAATTATAACCACCAGGTACATAAAAATAAATAAATTTCTCTTATTACTGGTTAGTTATATTTTTCCCACTAATAATTCAGTAATGCCATATGGAATAATGCTCTGGGATACTTCCACTTTAAGGAAAAAAGTCTTCAGTGTGCAAAAATGAGCTGTAAGAATAAAATGTGGTGCTCACTGTTCACCCATGATCATCTTTTAGACATCTATTTCAGGAGGTAGGCATTTTCACTACTGCTGTTTGTTTATTTCCTCATGAAGTTTGTTGTAAATAATCCAGTACAAATCAAAAGGAACAATGATATTCACAAATACAATACCAGAAAAAAATGACACTCATCACTCCACACTGAGGTTGTCTTTAACTCAAAAAGGGGTGCAAAATGCTACCACCAAAATTTTTAATCACTTAGCCAATGATATGAAATGTCTGAGAGATAGCACAGTTAAATTTGAAAACAAATTGAGAAAGTTTCTCCATGGTAATTGCCTCTCTTCTTCTATTCCATTGAAGAATGTCTAATTTTGTAATGTGTAAATTATTATGGACAGAACTTAGTACTTTCAATAGTACTGAAAAAGGGTGGATTATAACATGTAGTCACTTTTACATATGAATGAATAATGAGGATGTAAAATGACTAGTTCCACATTGTTACAATTAATTGTGCAGATGATCCAAGGGACACGAAATGAATCAGTTCTCAGCTTCCAGGAATCCTCTACAGTTAACAAAATTATACTGTTACCCATGAAAGTTTCTTAAAATTCCTTTCTGAAATCATTGTATTGCTCAGTGTTTCCCCCCGTATAATTTGAAGATACTAAAGTACCCTAAATTTTGAAATTTCATATTGGTGCTAACTTGGTAATGCTTTTCATAATAACTGTCACATTCTATCTGTATTATCAGTAATTCTACATTGACTCCTGTAATACTTACTGTCAGTGTTACTGTGTCACATCCAGTAATACTTCTAGTCCTTGTTGTTGTTGTTGTGGTCTTCAGTCCTGAGACTGGTTTGATGCAGCTCTCCATGCTACTCTATCCTGCGCAAGCTTCTTCATCTCCCAGTCCTTATATGATTTTATTACACAAATGTATGTCAATATTGTGAATCCACTAGATGTTGAGTTGCACTCAGACACAACAAAAAGACTGCTGAACAAGTAAGCTTTCAGCCAAAAAGCCTTCTTCTCAATTAAACACCACACACACTCCCGTCACCCGTGTGACCACTGTCTCTGGCTGCTGCGGCCAGATTGTGAGCGACTGCACATGATGGGAGAGGCAACCTGGGTGGTGATGGTAAGGAGGAGGCTGGGGTGAGGAGGGGGACGGATAGCACAGTAGGGGTGTGGGACACTAAAGTGCTGCTTGTGGGAGCATTCAGGGATGAGGTGGACATAGGGTAGGGCAGCTGGGCACAGTCAGGAGGTTAGATCGAGGGCGAAGGGTGATGAGCGGACAGGGGGAGAGCAGAAGAGGAGAGAAGTAAAAAGACTGTGGGTAGAATAGAAGGCTGTGTGGTGCTGGAATGAGAACAGGGTAGGGGGTAGGTGTGTAAAGGACAGTGACTAATGATGGTTAAGGCCAGGTGGATTACTGGAACATCGGTTATGTTGCGGGGAAAGATCCCATCTGCGCAGTTCAGAAAAGCTGGTATTGGTAGGAAGGATCCAGATGGTACAGGCTGTGAAGCAGTCATTGAAATGAAGAATGTTGTGTTGGGCAGCATGCTAAGCAACTGGGTGGTCCAGCTGTGTCTTGGCCACAGTCTGTCAGTGTCCATTTACGTGAACAGACAGCTTGTTGGTTGTCACATCCCTGTAGCACACAGAACAGTTGTTGCTGCTTAGCTTGCTGGTCACAAGTGGTTTCACAGATAGCCCTGCCTTTGATGGGATAGGTCATACTTGTGACTGGACTGAAGTAGATGGTGGTTGGAGGATGTATGGGACAGGTCTTGCATCTAGGTCTTTTCAGGGATATGAACATGAGGCAAGGGGCTGGGAGCAGGGGTTGTGTAGAGATGGAAAAGAATGTTGTGTAGTATCATTCCATGTAGGCTTTCACGGCCGGCGTCTTCATCAGTAAACACTTCCGGGCTAAGTTGCCGTGGTCGATCTGTAGAACTTCTTCTCCCTGACGTTTCGTTCTCAACTATGGAGAACATCTTTCGAGGTGAGTCGTTGACTCACCTCAGAAGATGTTCTCCGTAGTTGAGAACGAAACGTCAGGGAGAAGAAGTTCTACGGATCGACCACGGCAACTTAGCCCGGAAGTGTTTGCTGATGAATGTTGTGTAGGTTCAGTGGGTGGCAGAATACCAATGTGGGAGGGATAGGAAGGATAGTGGGTAGGTCATTCTTCATTTCAGAGCACAACGAGTGGTAGTCAAAAACCTGGCAGAAAATGTGATTCAGTTGCTCCAGTCCTTGGTGCCAATGAATCACAAAGGGAATGCTCTTTGTGATCAGATGGTGTAATGTTGGGAAATGATGTGTGACAGGAGAGATACGACACTGGAGATCTGTTTCTGTACAAGTCTGGGAGGGTAATAACAGTCTGTGAAGCCCTGTGTGAGACCATTGTTATATTTTGAGAGGGACTGTTTATCACTACAGATGCAATGGCGATGGTTGGCTAGGCTATTTTGAAGGAACTTATTGGTTTGGAATATATGGCAGCTATTGAAGTTGAGGTATTGCTACTGTTTGGTAGGTTTGATATGGGCAGAGGTACTGATGTAGCTATCTTTGAGGTGGAAGTCAACATTGAGGTAAATGCTTGTTGGGTTGAGGAGGACCAGGTCAAACAAATGGGGGAGAGGGTGTTGAGGTTCTGGAGGGATGTATTAGTGTCTCCTCACCCTCAGTCCAGATCACATAGGTGTTATATCAGTGAATCTGAACCAGGTGAGGGATTTGGGATTCTGAATGTTTAGGGAGGATTCCTCTATATGGCCCATAGATAGGTTGGTGTAAGATGGTGCCATGCGGGTATTCCCTGCTGTACCCTGAATTTCTTTGCAGGTGATGCCTTCAAAGAAGTAGTGATTGATAGCTGGTGATGGTGACCAGGAAGGAGGTTGTAAGTTTAGTATCTGTCAGGCATTGGCAAAAGTAGTGTTCAATAACAGCAAGGCCATGAGCATTGGGATTGTCAGGGTAAAGGGAGATGGTTCAGTAGTGACGAGCAGGACACTGTGTGGTAAAGGAACAGTTGGTGAAAGACATGGTTGGTATCTTTTATATGATAGTGTAAGTTGTCAATATAATGGAAGGAAACATTCCACGTGGGAAAAATTATATATAAAAACAAAGATGAGGTGACTTACCGAACAAAAGCGCTGGCAGGTCGATAGACACACAAACAAACACAAACATACACACAAAATTCAAGCTTTCGCAACAAACTGTTGCCTCATCAGGAAAGAGGGAAGGAGAGGGGAAGACGAAAGGAAGTGGGTTTTAAGGGAGAGGGTAAGGAGTCATTCCAATCCCGGGAGCGGAAAGACTTACCTTAGGGGGAAAAAAAGGACAGGTATACACTCACACACACGCACATATCCATCCACACATACAGACACAAGCAGACATATTTAAATATGTCTGTTTGTGTCTGTATGTGTGGATGGATATGTGCGTGTGTGCGAGTGTATACCTGTCCTTTTTTTCCCCCTAAGGTAAGTCTTTCCGCTCCCGGGATTGGAATGACTCCTTACCCTCTCCCTTAAAACCCACTTCCTTTCGTCTTCCCCTCTCCTTCCCTCTTTCCTGATGAGGCAACAGTTTGTTGCGAAAGCTTGAATTTTGTGTGTATGTTTGTGTTTGTTTGTGTGTCTATCGACCTGCCAGCGCTTTTGTTCGGTAAGTCACCTCATCTTTGTTTTTATATATAGTGTAAGTTGTGGATGACAGGCTGAAGGTGTTAGTATATGAGAGCAGAGATTCTCTCAGTGGGGGAATGGTAACCAGCCATAACCGGCCACACTGGGGCATCCTGGGTGGTTGGGCTTATGAACTTTAAGAAGCATGTAGAAGGTAGGAGTGTGGGGAGTAGTAGGGCTGAGAAGAGAGAGAGACTAAGGGGAGAGGTTCTGGGAGGGGCCTAAGGGTTTGAGGAGAGACTGAAGACCCTACTGGATTTCTGGAATGGGATTGTTAGGACAGGGTTTGTAGATGGATGAATCTGACAACTGGCAGAGTCCTTCTACCAGGTAATGCTGGCAGTTCGAAACAACAGTGGTGGAGCCTCTGTCAGCGGGTAGGATTATAAGTTCTGGGTCAGTTTTTAGGTGGTGGAGTGCTGTTCTTTCTTCAAATGTAAGATTAGTTTGCATGTTGAGGGATTTGGGGAATGTTGGTGAGGCAAGGTTTGAGGTTAAAAAATTCTTGAAAGCTAATGGGGGGGGGGGGGGGCGCGTGGTTGGATGGAGGAGTAAACTGAGATAGGCATCGGTCTTTGGTTGAGTCTCATTGGTAGGGTTTGTGGAAAAAGTATTTCCACTGTAGAGACTGGGAAAAGGAGAGAAGGCCTCTAACAAGTCCAGCATGATTGAATTTGGGAGTGGGGCAAAAGGTAAGGCCTTTGGAAAGGACTGATACTTCTGTGGGGCTAAGGCTTGTAGAGGAAAAGTTCATGACAGTGTTTCTGGTCTATTTATGTTCTGGATGGTGCTGGGAGGAAGTTTTTGAGGGTGGGGTGAATGAAATATGTCTGTGAGGCAGGGTTAGTCAGCTATTAGGGGATGTGGGGAAGGTTTTGGAGGCTGTTGTAGAGGTGGTGGATAGTGGTAGTCAAAGGGTTAGTAGGAAGTGAACAGGTTGGAGAGTTTTCTGAGATGGCATTGTGCATGCTGCTCTAGTTCCCGGAGGGCAAGAGTTTCAATGTGTGAGATAGGATCCAGGAATTTGGGATTGAATGAGGAAACTTTTCTGTATAGGCGCAGATTGAAGCAACATGGATCCATGGTGGAGGATAAAAACACATAAAATATATAAATAACATAGAATTATGTGTGAAAAAATTCCTAAAAATACACCAAAATACTTGGGAAAAATCACAAAAAGGGTGGAATGGATGAAGTGTGGGGAAACTAGATGAAACCTTAAGGAATAGTCCGATAGTGGAAGTCGAAAATGGGCTGAGATCAATGTGAAAACAGATAAAAATAAATAAAAAGATATAATGTGGGTTGCAGGTCTGTGGGCAGATATTTATGGACAAGGTGGCTGCAGATGTGACTAGATTGTGTGAATTTAAGTGTGTTTGAACTGGAATAGGAGAAGATAAAGAGTGGGGCATGGGCAAGAGTTGGTAGGATGAGGTACAAGTTCATGTGGCACAGGAAGATATGGAAAGTAACACATGAGAGGGATGCAAGAAGAGTGATCAATTCGAAGGTCTAGGATTAATGATATCCACACAAGAAATGTGGGATATGAGATGCTGTACCAACAGTCAGCACAGTCTTGAAGCCATGTGTTGTGTTCTGACGAGACGATTGATACAGTGTGGCTTGTACGTAAGAGCATGTGGTGCCATTTGGAAGGTAACAAGTAAAACATAGGAAAGAAGGGAAGGAAAGGACAAACACTGAGTATACCAATGCATTAAAAAATCATAACAAAGGAAAACTGCTGGATGGGAGCACCTTCCGCTCTCCGTGGCCACTAGGAAGGGGCCAGCATGGTTCACTGTTAAAAACTTACTAAGTGCCTCTGGTGTTATTTAATGTGAAATATTGTATGTGCCTGTAGTAAAAAAAAAAATTGGTTTCTGACATTTACTAAAAGAGCTCACTATTCTCATGAAAATACCAATCATAATCGTGAAATAATAATGTTATCTTATATGAGCACTCTCTTCTTGTGTATAAAGTGTAAGTTATCTAACTGTACACACGATTCATGTATTGCATGATCAAAGCTGAAGTGAGCATTGATATCTTCATGCTGTGTAGTAACATTCTGAATTACACCTTTAATTAATAAGGCAACAACCCAGCTAGTATGACCTTATCAGTAAAATAAGATATTACTAATAGCATTAAGTAAAAAAAATTCAATTTTAACTTATTAGTAATAGAGTAACAGCTGTTTACCTGTAGTTACTGTTGGCAGCAAGTTATTAGTAATGACAGACAAAGAGTAAGTGTCAGTAATAACAGAAGACAGTAACTTCTTAGCAGCAACAAATGGTGGTGAAGTCTCAGTAGTAACAATAGCTGCCGGTGTCTCAGTATTAACTGATGCTAATAAAATTTCAGTAGTAATAGCAGCTGGCACACTATTAGTAATTACTGATGACAATAAGTTTTCTGGAGTAACAGAAGGTAACAATTTGTCAGTAGTAACTGATGGCACTAATCTTTCAGTAGTAACGGACAATTATATCTTATTACTAGTAATAGAAGAAATTGGCTTATCATCTCTTATAAACTACATCTACATCTACATGTACATCTACATGATTACTCTGAAATTCACATGTAAGTGCTTGGCAGAGGGTTCATCGAACCACAATCATACTATCTCTCTACCATTCCACTCCCGAACAGCGCGCGGGAAAAATGAACACCTAAACCTTTCTGTTCAAGCTCTGATTTCTCTTATTTTATTTTGATGATCATTCCTACCTATGTAGGTTGGGCTCAACAAAATATTTTCGCATTAGGAAGAGAAAGTTGGTGACTGAAATTTCGTAAATAGATCTCGCCGCAATGAAAAACATCTTTGCTTTAATGACTTCCATACCAACTTGTGTATCATATCTGCCACACTCTCTCCCCTATTACGTGATACTACAAAACAAGCTGCCCTTTTTTGCACCCTTTCGATGTCCTCCGTCAATCCCACCTTGTAAGGATCCCACACCGCGCAGCAATATTCTAACAGAGGATGAACGAGAGTAGTGTAAGCTGTCTCTTTAGCGGACTTGTTGCATCTTCTAAGTGTACTGCCAATGAAACGCAGCCTTTGGCTTGCCTTCCCCACAGTATTATCTATGTGGTCTTTCCAACTGAAGTTGTTTGTAATTTTAACACCCATTGGGTTCTCATAATATGATATGTTATACCACACTACCTTGTAGTTTCTCTAAATAAGGTTTTATTTCATTAATATATATTGTAACAGTTTATGTGTTCTTAGCTGTACTGTATTCTAAAGTACTTACTGTATATATTAAATAATGGAAAATCCGGAATGGAATGTAGCAATACCAGAGAAGGAAAGTTGCTACTCACCATATAGCAGAGATGCTGAGTCGTGATAGGCACAATAAAAGGATTCATACAATTTTGCCTGTGTGGTCTCAGCTCTCTGAGACTGGATACGTGTGTGCAAGTTGCTTTTATGTGTGTGTGTGTGTGTGTGTGTGTGTGTGTGTGTGTGTGTGTGTGTGGGCGCGCACGCGCGCGCGTGTATGTGTGTCTACTGCTGACAAAGGCCTTAATAGCTGAAAGTTTTAATTGTGTGAATCCTTTTATTGTGCCTATCGTGACTCAGCATCTCCGCTATATGGTGAGTAGCAACTTTCCTTCTCTGGTATTGTTACTGTATATATTACTTCTTCATTTGCTGGAACATCCTGTACTGAAGTAACGGTATTGGAAAATCCAGTGTTAATGATGATTTCATAGTCTGCTAAATCAAATTAATTATCAAAATCTTATGCCTCGTTTCTCCTAAGTATACTGTATTATTTAGTCTGTCCATCCTTTTGTTTAATTGAGAACTTCTTGCTCAGTATCTGATCCATATTAGAAAAATTGTCATCTATTTGAGAAAATTTGTCACCTGCTCGAGTAAATCTCTCATTCACCTGTACCGTTTGCTGTGATAGCTCTTGCATTATTGTTTCTAAATTTATTTCGTTCTTTATGATGGCCATTATGTCGATCTCAACAAATAAAGTCACAAGAGTCAGTAATTTAAACCGACTTATAACAACAGATTTATGAAAAGGATAGTTGCTACTCACCATATAGCGGAGAGGTGAGTCGCAGATATGCACAACGCAATTCTCGCACACGTGACCACAGTCTGTGGTAGCTGAAGCCAAACTACAAGCAGCAACATATGATGGGAGAGGCGACCAGGTAGGGGTAAGGAGGATTCTGGGGCCGCAGCCTCCTTACCCCATCCAGTTGCCTCTCCCATCATGCACTACTGCTCGTTGTCTGGCTTCAGCTGCCAGAGACTATGATTGTGTGTGTGTAAGTTGCATTTGTGTGTGTGTGTGTGTGTGTGTGTGTGTGTGTGTGTGTGTGTGTGTGTGTTTCGCCAAAGGCTTTGTTGGCTGTTAGCTCATTTTGTGACAGTCTTTGTTGTGCCCATCTGCAACTTGGCATCTCCACTATATGGTGAGTAGCAACTATACTTTGCATAATAAAGTTACATTCCATCTCAGATTTTCAGGCTTATAATAAATTATTTAGTTTGCTCTCGTTTTGATGCTTTCAGTTTTAATTGAGCTTCCACGACAAGTTTTCTTTCTGCTTGACTAGTGTTTCACAAAGTGACTTTGTAAGTAGAGAACTGTGTCAGTATTTAACTCTGTCAAGTGACAAAATAGTCAAGAAACCACTTCACAGTACATTTTAAAAGAACAAAAAGTAGTAGAATTTCTTGAGGTACTATGTAGCATCAGCTGCACCTGCCACCAACTGCCGATGTCTTGTGTACCTGTTGTCTGTTGCTGTCTCTCGCCTGCTAATTGCCAAGTGCTGCTGCTGCCATTTGTTGAAGTTTCTGCATATTGTCTGCTTTGCTGACTCTACTCTGGTTGCCATTGTTATTTACCAACTCGTTGTTCACAATGAGTGCACTTTCCGCATTGATTGCCGTGAGCATAGCCTGGCTGTGTCATGTGAAAATCTTTTACATTTGCTTTTCAAATAAAATTTTTGATTAAATTCTTTCAAAAAATTATTTATAGTTGCTATGTTTCTTCTTAGTAATTATTATTTATTGTTACACGTCATTCTAATGGTGTAATATTCTTCTTGTTTAATTCTGTGGCAATAGCTTTTTGATTTGTGTTGTCAAGAGAAATGTAATAGTAGTAGTAGTAGTAGTAGTAGTAGTAGCTTTATTCATCTGTAGATCTCTTTTTACAAGGATATAGGATTTGTCAAAGTATTTAAAAAATTTAGATCAATTTAAAATAAGCTAATTTGTATACACATATATTTACAGACTTCTAGTTAGAGACAATCATTAGATTTAATCTTGGTATACAATACTTATTTTATAAATAACTTATTAAATAATGTAATGTCGCATTGTTCACTCGTATCTCACTATCAGTCACTGCACGCACTGTACACACATTGTTTCATAACACTTCACTCACTACACACACACACACACACACACACACACACACACACACACACACTCACACTCACACTCACACTGGTGATCTGTGGGCCATTTTCTGTACCGCAACTTCCCATTTGCTATCCTGAAAAACTGAGTCAGCATCCCTCCATAATGAGTGAGATGTTGAGCTCAGAAAGAGGTGGTAGTATTGTGCTATACATAGCATGGAGGTAAGTATTTTTAGAAAGGAAAAAAAGAAGGAAAAAAACATAAAGTGAAAGTGTTATGTGGAGTGTTGGATATTTTATATTCATTATTATTATTATTATTATTATTATTATTATTTATTTGTATAACTTTTTTATCAAACCCCTACTCTGTTTTATCTAAGTAATCCTTCAATCTATAAAATGTATTGCATAACAGTTACTTTTTAGCTGCCTTTTTTAAATAAGTGTATTTTTGCAATTTCTTTAATCTCTTTTGGTAATTTATTGTACAGTTTTATTCCTTGGTAGAAAATGCTGTTTTGAGTTTTATGTTTATTTTTTCATGGTAAATGTAGGTTGAGTCTATCTCTTGTTGCATTGTCATGGACAGTGCTGTTTGTGCAGTAATTACCAATGTTATTTTTGGTGTGTACAACTGACCGGTAAAAGTATTCACACGGAGCAGTTAAAATCCCCAGTGTTATGAACAGATCTTTACAATGAGCTCGACTAGTATTTTTGGTTAGTATTCTTATGGCTCTTTTCTGGTGTTTGAAAATTGTGTTCATATTTTGTGCATTTGTTCCCCAAAAAAGAATGCCATAGCTAAGAATTGAGTGCACATATGAATAATATGTAACTAAAAGACACTGCATGTTGCACACTGATGATAGGATTCTAAGGGCATAACATGCTGATGACATTCTGTTAGCCAGTACCTTTGTGTTTTCACACCACTTCAACTGAGAATCAATATTCGTTCCTAGAAATTTTGCATTTGTTACACAATCTATAGAGGTGCCATCTACATTTAACTTAACATTGTCATTTTTCCTGTTCAAACTGAAATTCATGGCATTATTCCTTCTTTGCTGATTATAGTGAGTATTTAAAAATTAAATGCTATTTTAATTTGTAGTATTGTATGAATTCATGAAGTAATAAAGGAACATTTATACCACATATCGATATTTTTCTTCTGTTATGTGAGTGTCACACTACAAAAACATAGTTCTTCTGCATCTACATTTTATTCCCATTCCAATCACGTATGGAGTGCAGGAAGAGTGATTGTTTAAATGCCTCTGTGTGTGTTGTAATTAATCTAGTATTGTCCTCAAGATTACTGTGGGATTGATACATTGGATGTTGCAGTATATTCCTAGAGTCGTCATTTAAACAAGGTTCTTGAATGCCTCTCTCTATATACATTCAGTATACCCCATTAGTTTTATTTGGTATGAGTTCCACATACTTGGAGCAATATTCTAGCATTGTTTTCATGAGTGATTAGTAAGCAATCTCATTTGTAGATTGATTACATTTCCCCAGTATTCCACCAATAAACTGAAGTCTGTCAGCTGCTTTGCCCACAACTGAGCCTATGTGAACATTTCATTTCATATCCGTACTAAGTGCTAAACTCAGGTATTTGTTTGAGTTGGCCAATGCCAGCTGTGACTCATTGATATTGTAGTCGTAGGTTACTATGTTTTTTTCGTTTTCTGAAGTCCACAGTTTTACATTTCTGAACAATTAAACCATTGCCGTTCTCTGCACCACTTTGAAATCTTACCAATCATCTGTAAAAAGTCTGAGGTTACTATTAAATTGGCTGCAAGGTCATTGTTGTTCAACGTCAACAGCTAGGGTTGCAACACACCTCCGAGGGGCACACCGAAGTTACTTTTATATCTGATGATGACTCTCCATCCAAGACAATATGCTGCTGTGTCTATCCTACCAAAAAATCCTCAATCCGGTCACAAATTTCATTTGACACCCCATATGATAGTACTACAATAGTAATGGGAGACTGGAATGCCATTGTGGGAGAAGGGAAAGAGGGAAACATAGTAGGCAGTCATGGTCTTGGAAAGAGAAATGACTGAGGTGAATGGTTAATTGACTTCTGTAGGGAAAGGCAGCTGATAGCGGCAAACACATAGTTCAAGAACCATAAGAGGAGGCTCTACACTTGGAAATCACCAGGGGATAAATATAGAAACCAAATCGATTTTATACTGGTAGAAGAAAGATACAGGAATGGAATCAAGAAGGTGCACACATTACCAGGTGCAGATATTAATAGTGACCACAACTCACTTATGGCAGAAATAGAAATAAGAATGAAAAAACTGAAAAAGGCGACAATGGTGAAGAAGTGGGATCTAGAGAAGATAAGGTCTAACAAAGAACAAATTACAGAAATGCTGTCTCGGGACTTTCTAAACACATTACAAGACAAAGAAGCACCTGATAATGCCAACGAGTACTGGAATATGCTGAAAGAAGGAATCATTAAAGCAGGACAGCAAAATATAGGATATGTAAAAGGGAAAAGGTCAAAAAAACCATGGGTCACACAAGAAATGATTTCCAAGATGGAGGAGAGAAGAAAATTGAAAAACAAGAACACTGAAGATGCAAGAAAGATATACCGAAGGTTAAATAATGAACTGCGAAGAGAAACAGAGCAGGCTAGGAAAAAATGGCTAAAAGAGGAATGTGATGAAATTGAAGAACTGGACTGGAAGGGAAGATACGACTTACTATACAACAGAGTAAAGACTGTGACATGGGAACAAAACAGAGCAGGAAGTGCTACTATGGAAATTTTGAGTAAAGACGAAGAGGAAGTGTACAAAGATCGTGACGATGTCCTCCAGAGATGGGAAGAATATATAAAAGAGCTATATGACACAAACAGCAAACCAGAAACTCTGGAACTTGAATCACACAACAGTGTAAGTGATGAAGAGAAAGGACCGACTATCATAATGGAAGAAGTAAAGTCTGCCATTGCTGCAATGAAAAATGGCAAAGCAGTAGGTACAGGTACAATACCGGGAGAAATACTAAAATGCTTGAACCACAATGGAATAAGAGAAATATTGAGGTAATGTAATAAAATATATGACAGTGGTGAATGGCCTGAGGACTTTTTGACAACAGTAATGATTCCATTACCGAAAAAACAAGGAACCAAGAAATGCAGCGAGCACAGGACAATCAGCCTCATTTCACATGCAGCCAAAGTGATGTTAAGAATAATTAATAAAAGACTTGAAAAAGTAATAGAGGAGAATCGTGGCGAGGAGCAGTTTGGCTTTAGACGGAATACGGGCACCAGAGATGCAATAGGGCTCTTATGAATCTTGGGAGAAAGGTTTATTGGAAAAGGAAGAGACCTATATATGGGCTTCATCGATTTAGAAAAGGCATTTGACAATGTGGTTTGGGACAAGCTGGCGACTATTATGAGGGAAAAGAGAGTGGACTGGAAAACCAGAAGACTTATAAACTCATTGTACCTTAATCAAAAAGTTTCAGTTAAAGTGAGAGGAGAAAGTACAAACTGGATCAGACTAGGGAAAGGAGTAAGACAAGGATGCTGTTTATCACCTACTCTTTTCAACCTGTACTTGGAAAATATGATTGACCAATGCTCATTAGATGACAAAGGAGTAGAAATTGGAGGAAGAAGAGTAGGGTGCTTGAGATTTGCTGATGACATGGTCCTTCTAGCCACAGGGGAAAAAGAATTACAGGATTTGGTGGACACCATTGCAACTAACAGAAAAAAATATGGAATGAAAATTAACACAAATAATACAAAAGTATTGGCAATAGGAGGAAATAAGGAAATAAAAATTGTGCTGAATGGAGAAACACTAGAACAGGTGCAAAATTTTAAGTATCTTGGAAGCAGGATAGACACCGACTGGAAGTGCACCACAGAAATTAAAACAAGGATAGCAATGGCAAAAGAGGCGTTTTATAAGAAAAGGAGAATCTTCTGCAGTGGTCTTGACAGAGAACTCAGAAAGAGACTCATAAAATGTCTTGTATGGAGTGTTCTTCTATATGGCGCTGAAACATGGACTGTGAGGAAAAAAGACAGAGAAAGGCTGGAGGCTTTTGAGATCTGGATATGGCGAAAGATGGAAAGAATAAGTTGGATGGACAGAGTAAAAAATGAAGAGGTACTGAGAAGAGTGGGAGAGAAAAGGCAGTTACTAGATGTAATAAAGAGAAGAAAAAGAAATTGGATTGGGCATATATTAAGAAAGAATGACGTACTGATAAAAACAGTTTTAGAAGGTTATGTAGAAGGGAAAAGGAAGCGAGGAAGGAAGAGATTCCAGATACTGGATGACATGATGGACGGTACAACATACAGCAGCCTTAAGAAGGAAGCAATGGATCGCAGAAAATGGAGAGGCAAAGGCCCTGCTAATATAGCAGATAACTGATGATGATGATACAAAAATATCTGCACTTATACCTGTTACACACTGTATAAGGTGGTGGTGGTGCAGAAAAATTCTCACTTCTGACTTAAAAGGGAGAATTCCCAAATATAATTACACAAAATTATGTACACTCACATATAAATGAATAAGTGTGCTTCTATTTCTTAAATAATTGTAACTTAAACATTCATATGAGCTGTGCCTTAAACATACAGGGTGATTAAAAAGGAATGTCACATAATCTGTGATGTGTTCCTACATGTGAAAATAAACTGAAAAAGTCCTATTAACATGTGTTGAATTTTCGATCATTAAGTACTGGAGCATGTTGAAAAGTACACACATCCATGAATGATTATAGACACGAGTGTGAGTATTACTTACCAAAATTCTGTGTAGGCACTGTGGTGAACAGAATAATGGTGTTCAAAAAGTCCAAACCCATCTCAGTGCACTTGTCAGCGCATTGGAGATTGAGTTGTGTTGCACACTGATCATCATCTCGAAGAGGTTTGATGTGGGAAACAGCATCGGTGATGCAAGTGACAAATTCCTTGTGTGGGTCCACCTTCGTAGCATACACATCCCCCTTTAATCAGCCTGATAAACAGCAGTTTTGTAAAGGCTGAGTTGCCACTATTGTTACAGCAGGCAGAGTTTGTGAGTTTGCGAAACAGCTTCTGGTGCAGTACACGCTAAGACAGTTTCTCCATCTACTACACAGCTATGTCCCAGGGTCAGGTAACAGAGTCACACAAATGAGTTGAAAAGGTTTACTTATCTTTGTGACTTGTTAGATATTGAGTTCAGCAACACTACTTGTAATATAACGCAAAAAAGTCCGGCAATAGCTAAATGCGAATAATCGTAGGTAAACTATGCAGCACATAGCAAATACAATTATGAAAACAGTATGTTCACTTCTAAGAGTTCACTGAACAATGTTCCCTGTCTAAGTCAGCCCTGGATGATGATGTATAACCAAGTGGGCGAGAGCTGCTCTTCTGTCTTTTGAGTAGGCTTTTGTCCATTGTAATGCAGTCATTGGCAGATCGTACTTGGCCGGCAGTTGGTCGAGGCAAAGTCAATACCTTCATCCTCAGCACCACCCAAGGCACTAGAGGAATTCATGCAAATAGTGAGTATCTATGGCATGGGCACCAGCCTCTATCTTTGGGCCTGTGGTACTTTTGCCCTGGTTGTGTTTCGTTCGGACAGCACAAAAAAAAATCCCCCCCCCCCCCCCACACACACACACACACACACACACACACACACACACACACACACACATCAAAACTGCCTCACTGTCATAACGTACAGCCGAGCACCAACCGACAGTGAGAGGGAGGCATGGTTGTTGGAACCGGTGTTAGAGCGGTGACTGTTGCTGTAGCTGATGCCGAGTTACTGCTCACACCCCGACATCCTTCTTGAGACTGCCAGGCTGTGTGTGCGCCATTAAGTGGCTGTTCACAGGACCGCATAGCACTAGAGCTACTTCCACCTCTCTGTTCTACAGCACAAATGTTACCAGACTGCTGAAAACTGTCTACAGCAAAATCACAAGAGTCTTGATAGTCAATGATCTGCAATACCTGCTCAGGCATAGTATCGAAACATTTCAGAATCTGTTCCCTGATCCTATTATCTGACACATTCTGTGTGATTGCATCCCTGATAATATGGTCACTGTAATATTGTCCACGTTCACAACACAACTTTCATTTCCACGTTAAGCCTTGTAATTCAGTCTCCCACTGGTGGTATGGTTGTTCTGGCTGCTTCCTTAAATGAAAAAACTTAAAACCTAGCAGCCTCAATGTTACTAAGGTCTTCATAGTATTTATTTAATGCACTGACTAACATCTCAAAGGGGATGTCCTCAGGTTGTGATGTAGGGAAGAGTTTTGTATGAGTCCTATGCACTGATACACCAATGACTGATAGGGAAAGGAAGTAAGCCTGTGTCACAGTACCTGATAGTTTGTGGGCAGCTACATGGGCACTGAATTGGGTAATATACACTGTTCAGGCTTCTGCATTTTTGTTCAGGGCGCGATATGGCAGCAGGATCTGTGGCATGGAAGCTGCAGGCATGGCTGCCGATGCCGTGCTTACTGTTTGAGCTGGTGCTTCATGTATGACAAATTATGTCATGATTTCAATCAGCTTCTGAAGCGACTACATTTGAAATCAAAGGAACGTATTAAGGTCCTGGCAATTGTACATTCACATTAGGCAATGATTTGGTAGGAACAGATACAATTGGCAGATTCTGTGGCTCTGGAGCCAGAGTCGGTGCAGGCATAGGTGATGGTTGTGTCATGGAATAATGAAGTATAGATTGTTGTTGGGTTGTGGGTGGGGTTGACATCATATCTAGTTAGACAACAGCAATGACACAAAACCAAAGGTGTGACACACACAACATGCTCCCACAACTAGAACAAAAGATGTCACAAATGTGCAGTGTTGGTTTAGGAGAAACGAGGCAAATAAGAACACTAAATTCAAAGCAAAATTCACGCCAGCTATTATCACCACTGTGTCTGGCTTGAGAAGCTGCCACTTTGTAGCCACTTTTGTATTCGATCCTCGTCACCAGTTTGTAAAGGCCGAATTGCCACTGTTGTTACAGTAGGCCGAGTTTGTGAGTTCATGAAATGGCTTCTGGTGCAGTACACCACTAAGACAGTTTCTTTCTGTCACTATTTCACAGCTATGCCCCAGGGTTAGGTAACAGGATAGGAATATGAATGTTCTACAACACTCCAGCAAATTAGTAAGAAAGTCACACAAATGAGTTAAAAAGGTTTACTTATCTTTGTGACTTGTTGGATATTGAGGTCTGCAACACTACTTTAATATAACTCAAAAATGATCCTCAATGGGTAAGTGTAAATAATCATAGGTAAATTTCACAATACATAGCAAATGCAATTACAACAATTGTCTGTTCACTTCTCTAAGAGTTCACTAAATGACATTCCCTGTCTTAAGTCAGCCATGGACGATGATCTATAACAAGTGAGTGAGAGCTGCTCTTCCAACTTACGAGTAGGCTTCTGTCTGTAGTTGTCCAGTCATTGGCAGATTGTACTCGGCTGGCAATTGACCGATGTGAAGTAGATACCTCCATTCTCAGTACCGCCTGAGGCACTGGTGGAACTCACGCTAGTGGTGAGTCTCTATGGTACTGGCACCAGCTCTCATCTTTGCACTTGTGGTGCTTTTGCTCTGGCTGTGTCTTGCTCGGACAACACAGCAAGCAATCTAATGGGGTTGGGTTGGGTGATCTGGATGGCCAGTTAATGAGTTCGTCGTGGCCAATCCACTGTTGAGGAAATGTGTTGTTTAGATACTGGGATTTTTGTCTGGTACAGTGAATCGATAATCCACCATGTTGCAGATACAATTGTCGTCATTGCTGTAATGTCATGTCTTGCAAAAGTGCAGGTAGGTCATCTATCATAACATGTGCATAAGCTGCAGCTGTCATGTGATTTGGTAGGAACACAGGCCCTATCACCAGGCTATCAGTCATACCATACCAAACATTCACTGAGGACCAAACTTGGAATTGTTTCCCTAGTGTCATGTGGGTTCTCCAACGCCCACGTATGAGATTTGCGGGTGTTCGTGATACCACTGCATGTAAATGTAGTCTCATCTGTAAATAAAGTGTATTGCATGATGTCACTGTGTGTACAGCCAACCATTCACAAAATTATCGTTTGCTTACTGAATCACCTGGATGCAGATGTTACATGGGCTGCACAAGGAATGAGCACAAACCATTATAATGTAGTGTACACCACACTTGCATTTGTGAAATATTGAGCTGTCTGTTAATGCACTATGTACCTGTGCTGGGAATCTGTTGTACAGTTGCAATAACGTCTTCCCTTTCCTCAGCTGACTGGATGGCCTCACATTCTGATGTTATGTGTACTCTGGGTACTGTTACAGATTCATGTAATGTTTGAAAAACCCTGGGGAATACCCTGGCACAGGGTATTTGTCGATCAGGGAAACATCTGTGGTGTTCTGTCACAGTTGCAAGGGCACTGTCATTACAGAACCTGTACACAAATGACATGTCTACGTATTCTGTGTGAGTGAACGTATGTGGCATGTTGGTGTTCACAGACACAATGGACTTGCTCAATTAAACAGCAGTCAAGCATGACACACACACACACACACACAAACACACACACACACACACACACTCACACACACACACACACACACACACACACACACACACACACACACACACACACAGCCTCAAGACTGCTCACTGGTCCAACCCATGATTGCACACTGGGTACATTTGCAACTGAAGCCTCGGTGTGATGTCAAAGTGCTGCCATGAATTGGAGAACCCTCACACCTCTTATAGGATGAGTCAGTCACCTGCCTCACCATTATTCTGTCCACCGCAGCATGTACACTTAATTTTGATAAGTAATATTCATGCTTGTCTTCATATCCATTCATGGATGTGTTTAGTCTTCAACCCATTACAGTTTCCGAAAGAGTGAAAATTGGATACATGCTCTCATAGGACTTTTTGGTTTATTTTCACTTGTCAAATCTTCTCACAAATTATGTGACATTCCTCCTGAATCATCCTGTATTTCATTAAAAGTCCTATTACTTAAAAGAAAGTGTAATGGAAATACATTTCAACACTGTTGAGAAATTGGATGAAGGTTAGACAGAGGATGTGATACTACAAAAAGAATTTGACAGAGCGTAGAAAAATCTTTAACAGAGCATATCCTCATAACAAAGCAGGCAGTCCAAAAGTCTGTCTCACTCTTTCTCATCTAATGCCTCCCTTGCATGTTCTTTGACTTTTACAAATGAGAATCTAGTTCTGTACACATTCTAGATAAACTCAGAATTTCAAAGCTTGTATTCCAGTAAATAGTGCCATGATCTTTTTGTAAATCTATAAATGATATACATGTAGGTTTGCCTGTCCTTCAGTCTATATTTTGGGATACATCCTAGGGTCAGCACTGGCCTGAATGTTCCCACATTTTTCCAGAATCTGAACTGGTCCATTCTTTTGTAGATAAAGCATGTTAAAATTTACAACTATGATTAATGAAACTAATCATTCGGTTATATTCACATCTGTCAACACCTGCGTTCTTTGGTGTTAGGTTATTACATTTTTCTTGTAGCCTGACAGTATCTCGCCTGTGTTATATCTACATCTATACTCTGCAAGCCACTTTATGCTGTGTGGCAGAGGGTACCTTATATTCCCTGTCAGTTCTCCTCTTTCATTCTCCAACTGTGAACCGTCTGCAGGTAGAACAGTTGCTGATGAGTCTCATTGTGAGCTCAGGAATAGTCATGATGTAGTAGAGGGAGACCAAGCCTTGAATGCTGTAAGCAGATTTGGATAGTAGTATGTTGCAGTAGGTATGTAGACGTACAGGCCAGACTAGTGTAGAGAGCTGCATAAGAGCATTCTTTGGATTGAAGACCACAACAACAACAAGAAGACTATAATATACTGGAGAAGCTTTTCTGTTTATGTACACTGCTAGTTACTTGTCAGACTGCTTTCACATATTTCTGATGAGCGAATTGAGATAATGCCATCTAAAAAATGAAAGATTTACAGTGTCTGATATAAAGAACATAGCTATAACATGAGAAGAGCTCCAGCCAACAATTATCTTGCCAGGTTTGCACCACACACATTTCCTATATTTGTGCCATCCCAACAAACAGGTGAGCCATCAATATTTCTCATATATGATCTGGGATGGTAAACACCAGCATGCATAATTAGACACTGGTGTCTGGATGGGCATGCCTGTGCCACATGCATTTTAATAGACTATTTTCACCGATTAAGTCATCTGTATTGTTGTGTGACAAGCAACTACACTGCAGCTCATTAGACCATCATATACAGAAAATATCAGAGGTACTATGAAAGCAAAAACTTTTTTTAATATAAGATAGTGTAACCAAGCAAAATAGTTCATCATTTGATGTAGTCAGATATAATAAACATAAAGGCTTGGATTAGGATATGTTTGCAGGAAATCAATTTTCGTGTACTTTGTCAATAAAATTCTTCTGGGTTTGAGGCCCCATTGTCAACTATAAAATTCCGACGTTTTGGCAACTGTTGCAAGACACCTTGCTCAGGATGTATTGCTAACTGCTGAATAAGCACTAGTTTGGTTACTTGTGTACTATGGAGGAGTGCTGTTATTGGATATGAAAGTGAGAAGGAACGGTATTAGGTGTTCTTTTATTGGTCTTTGCATTGCTTGTCGTCATTGGCGGAAATAGGTGTTTTCCATTGGAGCTTCCTTTATTGCTTGCCATCGGTGGAAATCGGCAAATAGGAAACTGAACGGTGATGCAGTGTAGCACTGTTTACTAACTGCCTAGTATCTTGGCTCGCGCAAAGCTTCCGAAGCAAAACATCAATAAGGAGGAACATCATGCCATCGAGGAGCTGAAGAACAACTCTCAGATAGTGGTAATACAGGCAGACAAGGGAAATGCCACTGTAGTGTTGGACACAGTAGATTATGACAAAAGGATGGAGAATCTTTTGAGTGAATCCATTTACCGTAAGCTTAAGGGAGATCGGACAGCCAAGATAATGAAATTGACACAAGCACTGCTGAAGCAAACTAGGATGAACTTTGACGCAACCCAAAGACTCATTCCACAAGTGCCATAGGCACCAAGAATATATGGTTTACCAAAGGCGCACAAAGAACCCTTTCCTTTATGCCCAGTAGTGAGTAGTATTAACTCACCGACCTACAACCCAGTGAAAGAATTGGCTCCAAAGCTTAGATGTCTAGTAAGCCAGACAGATTCATACGTCAAGGATTCCGCCCACTTTGTAGGACTTTTGAAAGAAAAGCGTGTCGCGGGTACAGACCTGATGGTCAGTTTTGACAAGAAATCTTTATTCACGAATGTACCCGTGACAGACACTAAGAACATCTTATAGGAACGCCTGGAAAGCTAGTGCGCCACCATTTGACAACCACCTATTTTAGGTGGAAAGGGGATTTCTATGAGCAGATGGACGGTGTAGGTATGGGTTCCCCTCTGTTGCCTGTCACAGCAGACATTTTTATGCAAACGTTCGAAGAAACAGCACTCCAGTCTGCACCAGTATGCCCAGATGCTGGGTATGATATTTTTCGACACCTTTGTCATCTGGCCACATTGGGAAGAAGAACTTCAGAACTCCCACCAACATCTCAATCAGCAGCACAGCAAAATTCACTTTACCATGGAGATGGAAAATTGACACAGAGTTTATAGGAAGCCCATCAACACAGATAAGTACCTGCATGCAACCTCCCACCACCATCGTATGCAAAAGAAATCGGCTCTGGTAACTTTAACTAAGAGAGCCTACAAGATCAGCGATGAACACAATCTCAAAGCTGAACTACAGAACCTCAAGTCCATTTTTGGAGCTAATGGCTGCTACATGAAGATGATACATAAAACTATGGCACCGAAGGAAAAGACAATAGGGAAATGCAAAACGAAGCATGGAACACTGTCCTGTTACAATGGGTACAAGGGGTCACTGAACGTGTGGGCAGAATTCTCCATCGGGCAAGTATTAAGCTAATTTTTCATAGCAACAACAAAATAAAAGGCAGTCTGGGCTCGACGAAAGATACAATTGACAATTTTTGTGCCGCCGGAGTTTATGAAATCGGAGCGAATGTGGACTGATGTATGTAGGTGACACTGGGCATCCAATAAGCACAAGGTTATCTGAATATGAGAGATATAGCCATCTCAAACAATACAACAAACCAGTGGAGGCAGAACATCAGGAACAGTGCAGGATGAAGCAGTTTGAGGAGGAAGATTAGAAAGGCTATAGAAATGGCCAAGTAGCCAAACGAGATGAATAGAGAAGACAGGTACTGACTTCCAATGTCTGGGCTGCCAACAGTGACAGCTTTGCAGAAGGACAGCTCTCACAAAGCAACAGGCACACAGTAGCGGAGGGTACACGTAGAGTGCTGACATGCCCTAGACGATACTAGGCAATTAGTAAACAACGCTACACTGCAGTCGCTGCTCAGTTTCCTATTCACCGATTTCCACAAATGGCAAGCAATAAAGGAAACTCCAATGGAAAATGCCTGTTTCTGCCAGTGACAACAAGCAATGCAAGGACCACCCTTCCTCCTCACCCTCATAAGCAATGACAGCATTCCTCCATAGTATATAAGTAACCAATCTAGTGTTCCTTCAGCAGTTAGCAATACACCCTGAGGAATTTTGTGGTTGACAATGCGGCCTCAAACCCAGAAGATTTTTATTGACTGTGACAATGGCAGCAGAAGCCTACGTTTACTTTCATGTACTTTTATGCAGTTGCAGGAGGCATCAACAATGACTGATTGATGTCCATGACAATTTATTACCAGCAAACCATATCCTGGACATATTTAGACTAATGGCTGAGTTGTCAAATGATCAGGAACACTTGGAAAGTAGTGTTGCTCTGCCAATTGTTCTCTGAGGCCTGCTTGTACATTCCTCACAAGTGGCTGGATGCTACCCTGTTGAAATATGGCCTGTAAGTTACCTGAAGGAGGGACCATATCTCAGGACAACACAACTGCCTGACCCAGTGATTACTGATTAGATGCAGTTAAGATCACATGTTGTATCCATTGCTGTGGAAAACCGTAACATTGGTGTTTATCCTGTTATCCTGTATACAGTTCAGCAACATGTACTGACACATCCTACCTTTTTTACTGAAAGATAGGTTGAAGTACAACTGCCATTGCATGCCCAAGGGAGACTGAGGTATTGATGGCTTCCAGATAGTATAAGCCAACATAATGATGTGCACGCCACCAGGTTAGCCCATACACACACATGGTGTCCGGAAGGTCTTTCACTGATTACATAAATTGATAACTCAGGCTAGAAGTAAGATACAAATATGAAACTGGTGTCTAATTGTTTACAAAATATCAAAGTTTTTTTCACACATCAATAAACTTCCACATGAGCACCCTTGGTAGCACGTAGCACATCTAGGCAATATTCAATTTCCGTCCACATATTAGCCAACATCACTGGAGGGATCGATTCAACGACTGTGGTTATCCGTTGCCGCAGGGTTTCAAGATCTGGTACACGTGTTCAGTAGACCTCGTCCTTGACATAACCCAATAAAAAAGAAATCTAATGGGCTTATGTCAGGAGAGCGTGGAGGTCAACCTGTTGGCCCATCACGACCAATCCATCGCCCAGGAAAGGTCATATCGAGATAGGCACGGACGTCCAAACCCCAATGAGGTGGTGCACCGTCTTGCTGAAACAAGACATCAGAGTGATACCGAGGCAGCTGAGGAACAGCATACAGTTGCAATATGTCCAGATAAACTGCAGATATGATGGTAGCCTCAGTGAAGAAGAATGGCCCGATAATTCGATCGTGCAATAGCGCGCACCAAACATTCACCTTTGGACTGCCTCTGGTGCACTCCATGACCTCGCCAGGGGGTTGTGAACCCCAAATGCGCACATTATGGCGATTCACTACTCCACTGACAAAAAAAGGTCGCTTCGTCGGAAAAGGCAGTTTAACCTTCATCGTCCTCAATACATGATAGCATTTCGACTGCAAGGCCTGAACAATTTGCACTTTGTAAGCACGAAACAATAAATGTTTGTGTAAAACGTCTTGGAGAGAGCTTTTTGGCACCTGTAATTCACGTGAGGCCCTGCGCACTGATTTCTTCAGACTTCGCAGAAAAGACTGCCTTACAGCTTCCACCCTATCTGCTGAGGTTCTTGGTCGACCAGACCTCGGAAGGTCAGCAACCGATCCTGTGTTCTTGAACCCCTCATACCAGGCTTTAATGCTCTTGACATCAGGTGGATTCCTTCCAAAAGTTGTCTGGAAGTGTCTCTGCCCCGTGGTTGGTGATCGTGTCTCATGGTACCACAGGACACACTGTGCCTTCTCCTGATTGGTTAACATGGCTTCTTGGGCACTGCACCTCATCCACTACTTATGTCCCGCGAACCTAAAACAGAAAAAAAAAAAACTTTGATAGTTGTAAACAATTTGACACAAGTTTCATATTTGTATCTTACTTCTAGCCAGAGTTATCAATTTATGTAATCGGGGAAAGACTTTTGGGACACCCTGTATATAAACAAAGATGCTTTAACTTACCAAACGAGAAAGTGCTGGTATGTTGATAGACACATAAAAAACACAAACACACACACAAATATTCAAGCTTTTGCAACCCCTGGTTGCTTCATGAGGAAAGAGGGAAGGAGAGGGAAAGACGAAAGGATGTGGGTTTTAAGGGAGAGGGTAAGGAGTCATTCCAATCCTGGGAGCAGAAAGACTTACCTTAGGGGGAAAAAAGGACAGGTATACACTCGCACACACACACATCCATCTGCACATATACAGACACAGGCAGACATATGTAAATGCAGCCTGTGTCTGTATATGTGCAGATGGATGTGTGTGTGTGTGAGTGTAAAGAAACTTTATTAAAATATACAGTATGATATTCTGAAAGGATCTTTCATTAGCTTTGCCTGTAATTAATATAATTAGCATTCTAAAGTTTTCAGAGACAGTAATTATATCAAACCATTTACATCAATAAATCTTAAGGCTATATTGACATTACTACCTAGGTACTAATCAACCACATGCTGTTGTACATGTTTGTGTGATTATTCTTAATTGGTTAGGAATTAGTGACTACAATTCCTTGCTGGCCGGTGTGGCTGAGCGGTTCTAGGCCCTTCAGTCTGGAACCGCACGACCGTTACGGTCGCAGGTTCGAATCCTGCCTCGGGCATGGATGTGTGTGATGTCCTTAGGTTAGTTAGGTTTGAGTAGTTCTAAGTTCTAGGGGACTGATGACCTCAGATGATAAGTCCCATAGTGCTCAGAGCCATTTGAACCATTTTTGAACTACAGTTCCTTAGTGTGTGCCATGTCTGATTCTAATTATGATAGTGTATAGCATATATTTCCACAGTGTTCAATTGTACTGGAGAACATCATCTTTTCATTGGCTCCATTTTTTGGCACATATTAATGTTATAGTACATTAATTATTTTATGTTTTAAAATGAGAATAATTCTCAAAGCTTTCATCAAGGTGTTTAGGCCTTTGCAGCAGAAATTTCTGTTTCAAATAATCTGTGCAAAAGTACTCTTGATTTTATCAGTGCTTAAATGGCACTGTTAGTGCTTATTCATACAAATGCTGGATACCGTCAGTTTTTTGAGATTCTTGGTGTTCAACTTCAGGTGCCTTTTTCATGCTTGCTCCTACTATTGTGGTCAGGAAGTCCTGTACTGAACTGTACAGACACCATATCTCTTATTCTCACCTGTTGGTTCCCTGATCTCTCTAGTGTCTTCTATCTGTGAAAAATGACACCTGAGACACAAACAACTCTGATGACTAGCTTTTAACTGGTTACATCCACTCTTCCATGTTCAGTGTGGCACAAATCATTTGACTCTTGATTCATGTTGGTTGTTCTTTGTGGAAACATTGGTGCACTTCATGGTTGTTTATTTGACCACTCGCTGGTTTTTGTGTCTGGTGTCCTTGGTTTCCCCATTGTGAACTACAGTGGCAGTTCACTGGTAGCTGTTATAGTTGTGGAAATAGTGTGTTTGAAGTGGTCTCAGTCATACGCTGGTCACCAGGAATGTCCTCTGTCTCTTTCACTTCAGTGTGTTTTTCAGGGGAAAAAATTCAAGATTTGTCTAAAATATTCTGTAGCTTTTATGAACATTCCCTTAAGGTTTTTGAACATCCTACAGTATTCTTGAATGTTCTAGAATACAATTATAAACAGCACACATCAGATTGCTCCACACTCCAGCAAAATTGTCTTAACTAATAAGTTGTGCAGCATAGTAGAGACAGACAACAACTCATTGAAAAATGTATTGGCTTATAGAGAACCTATATAATAGAGTTGTTGTGTGAGCAAACAGTTTTAGTAACAAACAAATAAAGAAATATAGAATATGATGTCAGGGGCAGAAAAAATATTTTAATGTATTGATGCAATATTATGAAAACTGTAGTTGCTACTCACCTTATTGGGGAGATGCTGAGACACAGATAGGCACAACAAAAGTATTGTCAGAAAATGAGCTTTCGACCAACAAGGCCTTTGTCTAAAACAAACAACATACACATACACAGTCATGCAAATGCAACTTACACAGACAATCACAGTCTCTGGCAGGTGAAGCCAGACTGCAAGCAGTAGCACGTGACGGAAGAGGCAACTGGCCATCAGAGGCAGGGCTACCTGTGAAACCAGTTGTGTGGTCTATAAGCGAAGTTGCAACCACTGTGCTGCAATCTACATGAGCATGACACCCAACAAGCTGTCTGTCTGCATGAATGGGCACCAACAAACTGTGGCCAAAAAGCAGCAGGACCACCACATTGCTGACATCACCTGACATGACGTTGTTCATTTCAGTGACTGCTTCAAATATGTGCCATCTGGATTCCTCCCACCAACACCAGCTTTTCTGAACCGAGCAGTATGCAATATAATTGTATGTTCCCACAACCCTCCTGGCCTCAAGCTTCATTAGTCATTGTCCTTACCCATCTAGCCCCTTCCCTGTTCCTATTCCAGCACTACACAGCCCTCTATTCCACCAGTGCACTCTCAGTCTTTTTACATCTCTCATTTTCCACTACTCCCCGTCCCTCACCTGCCTTCCATCTAACATCCCAACTGTATCTATCTGCCCTACCCTCTCTTCATCTCATTGCTGTACATTTCCACAAGCAGCACTTTACTGTCCCCCACCCCTACCGTGTTATCCCTCCCCCTCCCCGATCCAGCCTCCTCCATACCTCCACCACCCAGTTGCCTCTCCCATCATTTGCTGCTGCTCACAGTCTGGCTTCAGCTGCCAAAGATGGTGCTCATGTGTATGTGAGTTGCGTTTGCATGAGTGTGTGCGCCTATGTTGTCTATTTTTGACGAAGGCTTTGTTGACCGAAAGCTCACATTCTGACAGTCTTTTTGTTGTGCCTATTTGCGACTCAGCATCTCCACTATTCTTTTCACAATATTGTTACATTCCATCCTGGATTTTAAATGCATTGATACAGGTATAAGCCCAGACAAAAGTATAAGCTTCCCAATAAAATTCTTAAATTCTATCAGTTTCCCTACTATGCCCTCACAAAGGCACAGTGGATGGTAAAAAATTGCATTTCTTGTACAGGCAACTGTACATAGCATGCTCTCATGTTGGTAGAACCACAAAACAAATTCATCTTTGCACCTGAATAAATTTGTTTACAACAAATTCTTTCAAATAAGTTAGATTTCATAAAAATGAAGTGATAAGTGCACATTTTTGTCCGATTTAGAAAACAAGTAGGGGAAGAAAGATAAAGTGAAGCAGGTACATTTCAGCTAGTTTTCAAATGAAACTGAAAGTTGGGATACAAGCAGAGTTGTGATACAAGCAGTGCTGTTGCTCTTGTTAGTGCTGCTGGTAGTGCTGTGTTAATTTAAAAAAAAAGTCAATCATCAGCTGCACCATTGAAATATTTTATTGCTCTTAACTAGTTTGAACAGATTAATCTGTGGTATTTGGAAGTTCAGTACTGGTTCATAACATTGATAAGCCAGTACAATGTATATATTTCAGTTGTGCATCTGATAACTAATTTTATTTTGAAAAAATATATACTACAGTTGCTGGTAAAATGTCAGCTGTGAGTAAAATCATAATATTGAAAATTTTAATTGGTGAAACAGTTGCTTATTTATAGAAATGCTTGCCTACGGCAAACTCCAAAAATTTGTATTGTGGTTCAATAAACGTAATGTAATTAATTGGTGTTTTCCAAAATATCAGTGAGAAAATGTCACAAATTTTAGGGCAGTATAATTTTATTTACGTATAATCTTTAACTCTGCTAGTGTATTATTACAAGGAAGAATACTAATGTGCAGAAATAGGTAGCAGTACCATTCTTGTACATTCAAAGTAACCAATAAATTTATTTATTCTATTCTAGGTGCCTATTCATGTGACCTGATAAAATTTTCGCCATACATTACAACATCGGAGACAAGTGCAGAACATGAAACTGTTGGAGCATTTTATAATCAGCCTTCGGGAGCGTGCTTGATCCATGATAAAATATATGCTTTTTCAACTGATGAAAGTGGACATATGTCTGTTGAATTATACGACATCAAGAAGAAATGTTTTCAGACAGTGTGGGAAGGCTGCGAAAATGAAATATATGGAATTGTGGATTTTAATCCAAAAAGTAATGTTGGTTGTTTCCCTATGTGCCTGTATTAATGGCTGTGTTTCCACATTTTTGGAGTCATCACAAACAAGATGGTGTGACCACAAATAACTTGACTGGTGCACACATTAAATATGTGCCTGTCACTCACACAAAAAGAAAATTTCAAAGTGATAATGTTATATCTGTTATACACTTTATTGCTTGAGCTGTGTTCTGTAAGTTGGGTGATGTGATATTTGTTTAGCATTCATAGTGTTTACTGCGGGGTCATGGAAACAATGTACCATGGAGCATTTTTACCTGGTTCTTTCTTCTACATCAGTTATGTTTATGTGCTGCTTAGTGGTTGGTGTATTACTGATATAGTTGCTAATAAAGAGTCATTGTCTACAAATGTTTATTTGGATCATTAACTTAGATTCATGGCATGTCTAGTTTCCTTAAGCTATTTCAGTGTGCATGAAAAACTGTACATTAACACTGCACAAACAATAATTAAGATATGGACAGATTCACGGTTGACACAGAATGGACAAGGAATAATATTGTTGTTACACAATTTGAATTTCTTTGTTATGTAAATACACTGCTGTTTGTAGAAACTGCATTGTCCACAAACAATGGAGCCATACAAATCAAGTTTATAATGGTAATTGTGCGTGACAAACAACATGCATTTTATAATTTTCAGTGCAGTAGGGTCTGCAGCTGTAATGAATTTTTTGAAAGATATCATGATTCCTGCCATTCTCATTATATCATATATGATTGCACAATTTCAGCCTTAGGCTATTTTCAAGTATCTAAAACAGAAGCATTATACTTTGGATACATTAGTGACACTTGTGATTTTGACATAGGAACAAGTCATATCTGTAGATATACTAGGCACATTATAATTTGAAAGTAACATGCTTGTAAAATAAGAATTACCTCTGTAATTTATTTTATGAGCATCACATGCAGTCATAGTTGCAAGGACATACTTGAAACAACAGGATCATCCATAAAGTTAATTATAACACATTTAGTATATCTACAGATATGACTTGTTCCTGTGTCAAAAATTAGAAGGGTCAGTAATGTATCTAATGTATAATGCTTCTGTTTTAGATACTTGAAAATGGCCTAAGGCCAAAATTCTACAATTGTACATGAAATAAAGAGAGTGACAGCTGAAGGTATCACCAAATCCTAACCCCCACCCCCCACCACACACACACACACACACACACACACACACACGTACGTTTTGTTGTCGGTAAGACAAAAGAACACTGAACACTGCATTGAGAAAACTATTAGTGGGTAAACTGCAACACAGCAACAAAACTTCTACACTGATGGCACCAACAGGAAAAAGTTCTAGATTTCATGTGATAAATGTGCTGAGTTACTTTGTATCAAGTGGGCAGTTAGTTAATAGAGACTAGTAGTTACTTGGCAGACTGCTTTCACATATTTCTGATGAGCGAATTGAGATAATGCCATCTAAAAAATGAAAGATTTACAGTGTCTGATATAAAGAACATAGCTATAACATGAGAAGAGCTCCAGCCAACAATTATCTTGCCAGGTTTGCACCACACACATTTCCTATATTGGTGCCATCCCAACAAACAGGTGAGCCATCAATATTTCTCATATATGATCTGGGATGGTAAACACCAGCATGCATAATTAGACACTGGTGTCTGGATGGGCATGCCTGTGCCACATGCATTTTAATAGACTATTTTCACCGATTAAGTCATCTGTATTGTTGTGTGACAAGCAGCTACACTGCAGCTCATTAGACCATCATATACAGAAAATATCAGAGGTACTATGAAAGCAAAAACTTTTTTTTATATAAGATAGTGTAACCAAGCAAAATAGTTCATCATTTTTGAAAAAGATGTAAATCCAAACAACTGTCAAAATTTAGAAGCAACAGACAAAAAACTTAAATTACCAAATTTAGAAATATATTTGCAGAAAAAATGAAAACTAACAGTATGGAGAAATACAGAAAAATATTGGAAATACATCAAGCAACATAGAGAGACAACAAACTAAAGTCTAAATGTAATCCTCTGTGAAAATAGGGGTCCAAGCTAGTCAGGATGCTGAGGATTTGTGGGCCATTAATCAGTGTGACTAGCTCAAAACAAAAAGAAGCAGAATTAAATTTATGTTGAGATTTACAAGCAGGAGAGAGAGAGAGAGAGAGGCACTAGTCCAGCACCCGTGTCCTTATTGCCTTAAGAGGAAGCGTGAGAAAAGCCAGCACTCCAATCTGAGCTGTGATCTCTTAAGTTGTGCTATTAAGTTTACTTGCTATGTGGACTCCAACCAGACTGAGAAGTATTGTTGAGCTCATGCCACTTTTTATAGCTGATTATGAGTTCAACTTTCAACACCCACTGTGCCCTTTAATGCTCTTATCTTTTTCAGAGCCCACGATAGTATTCTTTGTAACTCATGTTCTGTCAGCATTTCCCAGCTCTGGTGGGTGTGATGGCCAGCAATATCTTAATAAATACATAAACCCTTGTTTAAATTGAATCCTGTGACTGTTAGGTTTCCTGGCATATTTATTTTGATAGACTCATTAATTAAGCTGTCGCAGGAATTTTGTATTTGCACCATGATCCTAATCTCATCAAATGTCATTTCATGATTATGTTTGAGACAGCTGACTAACTTTGTTGTTTAAATGTAGTGTGTCACTGATCTTTTGGCTGCTTTCCTTGTCTGTTTTAATAGTCTCCCTCATGTAAAACATGCCACATTTACACAGAATGAGGTATACACCCAGCATTTGGAGACCTAGATCAACTTTGACAAAACACAGTAGATTTTTTTATCCTTGTTGTCAGGACAAAAACAAAAAAAAAACTAAATTACATGATTTTGTAGGAGTCTACCAATCCTTCCATGTATTAGGCCAGCCTAAGGTAGCTAACTTGTTTACATCTTCTCTTTCTCTCTCTTGGTCCCAACTCCTCTCTCTGGTGTTTTGTATTTGGGCTGCAAAAGCCACACTGTTTGATGAACTAAGTACTCAGTCAATTTTTTTGAAATAGATGTTGGAAGCTCAGGCATGGATATAGAAGCCAGTGTGCTTGGTTTGTCTATATACAATGTGACGTACAAAGTTTGTACTTTCCAGGAACTCTAATAGTATTTTTGTTCCATGTGGCCGCACAGCAAATGGGTTGTTCATGTGTCAACAGAAACACGTTGGTTTCGTCTTGGCAGACTCTAATACATTTGCTTCAAAGTTTTCCCACGTATATGTTGGCCTCAGTGTTGGCAATGGACTGCCTGTCATCGGGCCATCGGTTTGTTCATGATATTTCCCATTGAACAGGAAATAAGTTGGTGTCAGACTGTGCCTAAAAAGTTGTATGAAGCAGTCATTGAATTTTTCCACCGTTGGTTCCATGGGCTTGCGATGCTTGATTTTGTGAATTTAGGTACAATTTGTTCATTTCCATACTTTGTAACAAAGGTGGGAATACTGAAAAGTTGACCTTTTGTCTGGCGGAGCTTACCTATCTTTTGTATGTTGGGGAACATCTCCTCCCTGTAGAGTAAAGTAATATGATCTCTCAGGTTTTCTGGTTATAATTGAGTATCAGTCTTTTCTGCTTCAATAACTTTCATGTCAATTACAGAAATTTTACCATTACTATCACATTTGAACAATGCCAATTTCTGATCATAGTTTTTGTCTTCACATTTTTTTTTTACTTCTTTGACAATAGCAAAATTTTATGATGTCTTTTCTATTTCTTTAGACAAGTTTATTTTGATATTTTCAATCCTGTTTTCAACTACTTTCAGCCAAGCATTTAACTGCTTCTGTTCTTATACAATACTAAGTTAATTTCTGTGACTTCAAGCTCACTTTTTAGTTCTTTCTGCAATTATGCAGATAATTTACTTTATTTTCTTGCATTATCTGAAAACTCAAAGAACTGCAGTAAAATGCCAGCTCCATATCGTGAGCCTAGCTCACCTCCAACACATGTAATGTTCCTGCTCTCAATCAAGATATAAAGTAGTTCAAATAATGGACACTCCATGTAGAAACACATCATTGGCATAAAATAGTTCAAATTGTTAGTTATAAACTGCTTTTTCGTCAACAACTATATGAGGTGTTTCGCAAGGTACAGAAATTTTAGAACGTGAAAAGATAACTTTTTTTATGAACACTTATCTTGAAGAATTTGAGGCTGATACTGATTGTTGATCTTATTTATTTGCTTCAGATATCCTAGGGTCAGTACTTTTTGGATTATACATTCTTTAGCAAATCTCATATTTTTACTTCTTGAAATAAAAATCTACCACACACATCCTGGTAATTTTCTTTATTTATTTATACAAAACAAACTGCAAGTTCTTACATCCACCAGTCAACACAACTACTCAACAACTAAGTAACTTGTACTATGTGATTGGGCTAACATTCCCACTTATACAGAGTGTAACAAAAAATGTACGGCACAAATTGCAGAACACATTCATCACACACAGACAAAGAAATTATGTTATATGAATATGGGTCTGGAAATGCTTTGTTTCCATGTGACAACTCATTTTCTCCAATTCCTTAATCATGGGAAACACACAAGAGCAGAACATTAGAATCATGGGGAACATGCACTCTTGGTGACATCTTGTTACGTTGTGCACCACCAGTGTTTTGTCCTTGTTGCCATGTGATGTACATCATTACTCGTTTACTGGTAACATCAATTGTTCCAGCAATATGTACGACATTTGCAAGCACATAGGTTATTACGTAGAGTTAATCACAGGCCAGGCTCCTGCAGTGGCAGTGCACACAATTATAGAGATGGTCGATGCACATGTGATGTATGGATTAGCTGACACCAATGGCACTCATGCTCAATGTTTGTACTGGGAGACATTTGCAGGATGAAGGTGCCCCAACAGGAAAACATTTAAGCCATTGATTGTCATCTTAGGGAACATGGGGTATTCAAGCTGGATACTTGTAAAGTAGGTAAAAAGATGAGGGCTAGTAGAAATCCTTGGGTAACAGAAGAAATATTGAATTTAATTGATGAAAGGAGAAAATATAAAAATGCAGTAAATGAAGCAGGCAAAAAGGAATACAAACATCTCAAAAATGAGATCGACAGGAAGTGCCAGATGGCTAAGCAGGGATGGCTAGAGGACAAATGTAAGGATGTAGAGGCTTATATCACTAGGGGTAAGATAGATACTGCCTACAGGAAAATTAAAGAGACCTTTGGAGAAAAGAGAACCACTTGTATGAATATCAAGAGCTCAGATGGAAACCCAGTTTCTAAGCAAAGAAGGGAAAGCAGAAAGGTGGAAGCAGTATATAGAGGGTCTATACAAGGGCGATGTACTTGAGGACAATATTATGGAAATGGAAGAGCATGTAGATGAAGATGAAATGGGTGATATGATACTGCGTGAAGAGTTTGACAGAGCACATAAAGACCTAAGTCAAAACAAGGCCCCGGGAGTAGACAACATTCCATTAGAACAACTGACGGCCTTGGGAGAGCCAGTCCTGACAAAACTCTACCATCTGGTGAGCAAGATGTATGAGACAGGCGAAATTCCCTCAGACTTCAAGAAGAATATAATAATTCCAATCCCAGATAAAGCAGGTGTTGACAGATGTGAAAATTACTGAACTATCAGTTTAATAAGTCACAGCTGCAAAATACTAACACGAATTCTTTACAGACGAATGGAAAAACTAGTAGAAGCCGACCTTGGGGAAGATCAGTTTGGATTCCATAGAAATATTGGAACACGTGAGGCAATACTGACCCTACGGCTTATCTTAGAAGCTAGATTAAGGAAAGGCAAACCTACGTTTCTAGCATTTGTAGACATAGAGAAAGTTTTTGACAATGTTGACTGGAATACTCTCTTTCAAATTCTGAAGGTGGCAGGGGTAAAATATAAGGAGCGAAAGGCTATTTACAATTTGTATAGAAACCAAATGGCAGTTATAAGAGTTGAGGAGCATGAAAGGGAAGCAGTGGTTGGGAAGGGAGTGAGACAGGGTTGCAGCCTCTCCCCGATGTTATTCAATCTGTATATTGAGCAAGCAGTAAAGAAAACAAAAGAAAAATTCGGAGTAGGTATTAAAATCCATGGAGAAGAAATAAAAACTTTGAGGTTCGCCGATGACATTGTAATTCTGTCAGAGACAGCAAAGGGCTTGGGAGAGCAGTTGAACGGAATTGACAGTGTCTTGAAAGGAGGATATAAGATGAACATCAACGAAAGCAAAACAAGGATAATGGAATGTAGTCTAATTAAGTCGGGTGATGCTGAGGGAATTAGATTAGAAAAATGAGACACTTAAAGTAGTAAAAGAGTTTTGCTATTTGGGGAGCAAAATAACTGATAATGGTCAAAGTAGAGAGGATATAAAATGTAGACTGGCAATGGGAAGGAAAGCGTTTCTGAAGAAGAGAAATTTGTTAATATCGAGTATAGATTAAGTGTCAGGAAGTATTTGAAAGTATTTGTATGGAGTGTAGCCATGTATGGAAGTGAAACATGGACGATAAATAGTTTGGACAAGAAGAGAATAGAAGCTTTCGAAATGTGGTGCTACAGAAGAATGTTGAAGCTTAGATGGGTAGATCACATAACTAATGAGGAGGTGTTGAATAGGATTGGGGAGAAGAGAAGTTTGTGGCACAACTTGACTATAAGAAGGGATCAGTTGGTAGGACATGTTCTGAGGCATCAGGGGATCACCAATTTAGTATTGGAGGGCAGTGTGGAGGGTAAAAATCGTAGAGGGAGACCAAGAGATGAATACACCAAGCAGATTCAGAAGGATGTAGGTTGCAGTAGGTACTGGGAGATGAAGCAGCTGGCACAGGATAGAGTAGCATGGAGAGCTGCATCAAACCAGTCTCAGGACTGAAGACCACAACAACAACAACTTGTGATCAGGGGAGGCCTAGAAGGATATGGGCACCACAACAGGTGGCAGCATTTCTCACGCAGTTGATGATGACCCTAGTGTCTGTACAAGGCAAGTAGCTGCAACAATGAATGTTGACCACATGACTGTCTGGTGAGTGTTATGCAAGGACCAGCTGTATCCATACCATTTACAGTGTGTGCAAAAGTTATTAGCAATGGATTTTACTGCATGGTTACTTTTCTGTGAATGGTTTATTTAACAAAGTGTCAACCCTAATTTTAGTGCAATGGTGCTGTTCATAGGTGAGGTATGATTTCAACAAAATCAGATTGTAAATTTTCACAATCAATATGTATCAGCAGACGTCAATCCTCATGCAATTGTTGACGCAAGTCTGTCAATGTTTGGGCTGGCATTGTTGGTGACTGTTTGGTAGGGCCTCACTTTCTTCCACCCAGGATCAATGGACAAAGTTCTCATGATTTTGTAGAGAATGTTCTACCTGATCTGTTAACAGAAGTCCTTTCAGCCGTGTGACAAAACATGTACTTCATGCACTTCCTCGTTTTAGTCTTAATGTCTGTTAGCTTCTAAATAACAGATTTGGTGATGGATGGATAGATAGAGATGGACCAGTTGCCTGTGCTCCACGCTCTCCGGACCTAAATCCACTGGACTCTTATTTATGGGGGGTGGGATAGCATTTGAAAGCTCTTGTGTATGGAACCCCAATACAAGAGGTTCAAAGTCTCCATGCCCGTATTATGGAAGGCTGTGAAGCCATATGCAATACTCCAGGGATACATAAGCACATCTGACATACACAGTGGTCACTTGATGCATGCATCAATGCCTGTGGAGGGCATCTCTTGTGAGAAATAGTTGCATGTGGTATGCTGGTGCATTTTGTTGATGTGTGTTTCCCATCATTATTAAGGTGGAGAAAACGAGTTGTAACACAGAAACAAAGCATTTCGAGACCCATGTTCATATAACATAATTTCTTAATCTATGTGTGAGGACTGTGTCCTGCAGTTTGTGCCATATATTTGTGTTACATACTATATAAAAAAAAGTAATAAACCATGATGACACATTCACTATTACCATTACACTTTTGTAAAGTTATAATGAAAAATTACATATTCACAAAAATTTAAGTGTGATAGTAATTTTACAGTAATTAAGAAAGTATTTGGTGTTCTGATTTGTTATATAAAATTTCATAAAGTATTTATTTTGAACAGTTACTTTCAAAATACACAGGCTGCTGCTAAAATTCTTACTTATTCTGATAACTATCATTTACAGGAATTTCAATGCTGAAGTTACATTACTGTTTACAACTATGTATCTTGTGGTCATTGTAAAGATCATTATCTACTGAACTATTTACAATTTAAAAATTAGTCACAGCATTACACAGTGTTTTTCTAAAAAACTCTATTCAGTAATTCACTAAAGATCATGTATTGTCTGCTACTTGTAGCATGCTGGGTATGAGTGAGTAGTGGTGACAGTCTGTGGGGCCCAGGGAAAACACTTAACAATTACAAAGAATTTTTAATGATTTCAGTACATGGCATAATGAGACAGGCACGCTTCTCCTCATTGACCCTTGCTGGGGCTTATGAACAGGTGACAGCTTCCACCTGGAGCTGCTGAACTGGTGCCTCATGCTGCTGAGGCCAGCAGCCTCTATATGCCACAGCCGTTGACATAAGCAACATATTGTTTATGGTACAATGATTTTCCACTTGGGAGATGGCCACTTGGGTCCACACACAGCCATGGTTGTAGTGTGTAGAGTCTGCTGGGATTGAGGTACAATGAGCTGCCCTTGGACAGAAGTCAGCCAGCAGCTGGCAATGTGGTGCCAAGTCCTGCTGGGAATTCCACATCTGTGGCAGTAGGTGCAGGTGGCATATCAGCAGGGATGAGAGACCAAGTCCTGTGAAGGACTTAGTGGGACAGCAGGCGCAGCTCAGTCTCGAACCCATGGCTGCAGCTGGCAGAGCCCACTCATCTGGCATTGCTGTTGCATTGTGGTGATACTGCTAGCCTCCAGTGAGAACAAGTGATCCCTGCTTAAAATCCAAACTTATTTTTATGCCTCCAGTGCCCATTTGTTCCACTAAAACACAGCGCCTAGCCGGGTTTCCATAACAAGAGACTTCTCTGGAGTGCCCCAATTGCTACATGTCACCACTGCCCAGTGCTACTTATCACTGAGCTCAGCTATCCTCACTTAGAAGCCACTGGCATGTTTGTTATTGTGACCTGCCACAATGGCATCTACCAACCAGTGGCTGTTACCGCAACACTGTCCAAAGACTGGGCCATGGCACTACACTGCCCTCCGCTAAAGACAAGACCCGGTCCCTTGGGTCTTACCCTGTCTCAGTTCTCTTTTGTGGTACCCAATACTAAATTGGCTATTCTTAATTACTATGCAACTTAGTGCATTAACCCCTGACTCAAAGACTATCTTTCATCACCCAATTTGGGTATCCAGTTTACAGTAACTTTGATTACCATTGAGTTGAACTTCTGCATGACTCGTCATTTCTAAGTACATGAGAGCTTGGCAATGCAGAATCAGAGTCACATCAGTGCTAGCAATTGTGACACTCAAGTTTGGTTACCTGATGTCTACCATGCCGATATTGTTCCACAAGCTGCAACAATTGCTCTGCAGTGATCTGTCCCCCGTGGACTACTATCATCCAGCTTTTTGAACGACAAGGCTATGTTCCCAGGTGTAGTTAAGGAAAGTAAGGTGTTTTTTGGACAACATCTGTAGAGCTTCATCTGACCAGTACAGCTGAGCTGTGTCACATTTAGTAGAGTAACTCCCATCAGAGTAGCTGCTAAATGAAATGTGATCAACAGTCCATTGCATTGTAATTCCAGACAGCTTGCCCCCCTGAGTTTCTGCATCTCATAGCAACTAGCAACTACCTGTAAGTTGTTGTACATGGAGTATATCCAGTGTAAACCTGCCTTCAGAAATTATGGTTCCATTTCACATCATTTTGGTAAGGAAATCTCTCTGTTTTACACCTGAAGAGTTGCATGATGTATGTACTCCTACTCATCCCAATTACGCGAGTCAGGCATATGGTGACTACCCCACTCTGGCATTGCTAGAGCTCACCTTCAGTCAGCACGACACATTGATCCCCATCATCTGCTAATAGTAGCACCCCTTCCTCTTACTTGCACTAATTTCCCAACTTCTGCTAACTTCAGCAGGTAAGTGTGCACTGTGTAACACTTGAGCACTGTGATACAATTATGTGCTATCCACTTTCACACCCACCGCAACACCATAGTAGTAGAATGGTAAGTTATGGCTGCTTGGCTCCACAACTAGCTGCAGTTCTGGCAAATCGTACAAATGCCCCCAGCAAATTCCTGTGCTCGTTTGAGACATCTTTTAGGCTCCCACTACTAAATGTCAACTGTTGCATCCCAGAAAACACTTTCTGCAGCCACCTAATTTCATCCCACACACTAAACATAATGACCACCTGTGGTAGAATAACACCACATCATGATGCCTGGAAAACAAAACTCCTCCATCTAGGCGATAATTCTGCAGCACCCGCACTCCGTCCTCAGTGAAGCAGTACAGCATCACCAACTAGCATTCTTCTTCGTCGGCCTTTCTTCTGTACAGCACCATGAGGACAGAGACCAGTATCACTCCCCTGACCTTCAGAAGCCTACTGTTTCCGAACAGCACATCTCAATACACTTACAGAAATGTATAATTTTATCCAAAACAATGTTAATACCCTACAATATACACAAAAGAAAAATATTCATTTCATAACGGCCTGAGGTTTCTGGACATCTCTTTCCTGTTGCTCATCCTTCCATTTCTTCTCCTTCCTTTTACCAATACCTCTTGTGGCACTGCCTCTGGTGTACCCTTGAATGGTCATGGACACCCAACATTCACAGTTGTTGTCCTTGTTGGCAGCAGCAACTTTACATTTACTGGTCATGTAGTTTCAATTACTTGGAATGGTTCCTGGTACAAACTTCTTCATCTTTCCCTTTGAGGTATATGGACTTGATACCATTACCCATGGACCCATTTTATACTGAGGTAATGTTCACATTCATTTTACTGCGTCTTCCTGCTTCTCCAGTGTCTTAGTATTTGCTCACTGGACCTTTCCCCACACTTCCTCACTATTTTGACGAACTCCTGTACCACCCCTCTTTTCTGGCTAATCTTATTGTATGGTGATGGGGTCTTTTTCCTGTACCTCACCTCGAATGGCGACTACGCTGTGCTAGTGTGTACTTTGGAGTTGTGTGCACTCACTAAGATCGATAGATAAGTGTCCCAATCTGAATGGTGAGCATGCATGTAATAACTAAGCATCTTCCCAATTGTCTAAAGAACCCGTTCCATCCTTTCATTGGCTTGTGAGTAAAGTGAACTGATTCTCAGTTTTTTTGTCTTTAGTAACTGACATGGCTCTTTTATCAGGTGTGACATGAAGCTCTTCCCCTGGTCTGTAATTATCATCTCTGGCACCCCAAACTTCAACATCCGCTTATTCACTGGGACCACTTATTGGTCCAACATCAGCACTATGTCGATGTAACAAGAAAATTGGTCTGTTACGCTCAGAACAAAATGATTACCTGCTGGTGTTTGGTTGAATGGGCCTAACATGTTCACCCGAATGAAACAATGGTTCCATTGCTTTTGGCAGCCTCTGTAACAGCTCATACTTGCAACTCAAATTCATTCACTGTGCACAATCCACACAATTCCTGATTTACCGATTAACATCCTCTTTCCTTCCCTTCCACTAGTACTTTTCTGCCACCCTGATTTATCATCTGGCATCCCCCATAGTGCTGTAAAAGTGCATAATAATCTATGACACATGCTAAACCAATGTTGGCTGCCATACTGTTTACACATTCCCTATTTGGCAGTCCCTGAAGTTATGACCTAGTGCCTGCATTACAGCTATTTTTCTGCTTAGCCCACTTGTATTTCCTTGTTTCTTCCCTGCTTTATGCATTACTTCATACTCAGATTCACTGAGTTGCAATGCCCAACTCAGTAATCTACCGGTTGGGTCCTTCAAACCTTGTAACCATTCCAAAGCAGCATGGTCCATAACTACCTTGGGTTTACTTCCATACAGGTAACATCAGAAGTATGTCACTCTATTTGCCAATCTAAGTCTCTCTCTCTCTCTCTTTTAAATAATAATTCCTCACCACCATATTCAACTATAGGTCTTGCTTGCATGAGACACCACTTTATCACATTGCCTAACTTGGTTGTCTTGAACAAAAAACTCATCACTATTGACCACAATGGCTGTGTACCAGTATCCCCTACCCAACACAAACTGTAATATGTTTGGTTTTATCTCCTCTTAACTCACTAACTCTTTTGAGGCCACTGACACATGCACCCCTGTGTCCAACGAAACTTTATGTTTCCTACCATCTGTTACACACATGGCACATACAACATCTGCATTCGTTCTTACTTAATTTATTTTTACTGAGAACTCCTGTCAGTGACCCTGTGTTTCGTTGCTAAGTTTGTCGGACACTCCTTCCCCCTGGATCACCTCTAAACCATCTCTGTGTTCCTGTTGATGACCTACACTTCCCTGCTACCATTCCCATTAAATTGTTGGCCAACTCTGTTACCTCCACTCTTTCATTGCTGTTAGCAGTTCCTCTGCATATGTCCTGTTCATTCACAACTAAAGCACTTTACATCTGACGCAAGCATGTCTTAAATCCCTCACCTCTGTCAGTCTGTCAATTTTCTCATATTCCAGTGCTAACCTAACTCTTGCATGGAAATTTTTAGATGCCCCCACACCCTCCTAGAAATGTCTGGTGCCAAACCCCTCAGAAAAATATTGAATGCCCATTGCTCGGTCTTCTACAGGACCACTTTGTTCACCTCTTCATTCTGCTTCAATTCATAGGTGTGGACATTCAATTTCTTAACCATATCCGTGAAATCCTCCACTGCCTCTTTATGCCTTCTGGACACAATACCCAACTGCTCACTCTTCTGTTTTCTGTGCTGTTGTTCCAATGCCTGTCTCAGTTGATCAAAAGTCTCTGCATTGTGTAATGCTTTTTTGCACATTGCAAACAACTTCACTTCCCCCATCAAATGTAACCTTGCAATCTGTGATAAATGTTTAACCGACCAATCTGTGATAAATGTTTAACCGACCAACCGCCTAAGTTGAACGATGTCATGAGCTCTTCTACAAATGCTACCACATCCACAGTGCCTTACCAGAGAAGGAAGAAATGAGGTTAGCAATAGTCAAATCCATCTCTTGTGCCTGAGACTTCATTAATTCTATTTCAATTTCTTTGTCCACTAATGCTTTTTTTGCAACCACAGTATCTGCCTTCAAATGAGCTACCTAATTGACTGACAACTGTAAAGCCGCCTTACTCGCGACTCATCATGTGTCTGACTTTGCCACTATCTCAACTTTACTCATTTTCACAACTCAGAAAAACAAAGAGAAATAATAAAACCAATGTCGATAGAACAGGTAGTTGAAGAGTACTCTATCAACCTACTTCTGTCTAATTGTGAGCTATGTGGACACTCAGCACTGTTTGCCCAAAATTATTACAAATAAAGCAATTCACAGCTACCAATTCAGTTTAAGAGGCAGAGTGCCCAAGTAAATTATACAGAGTACAGTGAACAGTTACCAAACATTCATCTCCAGAATTCCCCTTAAACTGTGATAAGTGAACCAGCTCCATCAGTCTCATAAAGGTAACCCTTGTATCATAATGTCCCCTAAACTTCAATCCCATGACTGCCACCTCACAAGATCAAAAATAATCTTACTCATTCTAACAGAGATACTGCAGGGATGGAACCCCTTTGCTGTCAACTGTGGTGCCTTTGGCTCTCCTACCACCATTCTGCAGTGTGCCGGGCATGCTGTGGGATGAGTGAGCAGTGGTGACAGGCCATGGTGGGACCCAGGGCAAATGCTGTTAACAGTTACAAAGAACTTTTATTGATTTCGATACATGGTGAGATGGGCACACCTCTCCTCACTGACCCTTGCTGGGACTGATGAACGGGCAGCTGCTTCCACCTAGAACTACTGAACCAATGCCTTGTGCTGCTGAGATCTGAAGCCTTTGTAGGCCATGGCCATTGACGTCATTGGTGTGTCGTGTTGGGGTGCAATGGTGTCTCCACACATGACTGCAGTGGTGGTGTGTGGAGCCTCTGTGTACAAGGTGCAACCTGCTGCCCATGGGCAGAAGTTAGCTGGCAGCTGGTGCTGTGGTGCCAAGCACTGCTGGGAACCCATTATTGAAGCAGCAGGTGCAGATGGCAGATCGGCACGGCTGTGACATCGAGTCTCAAGGAGGACTTACTGCAGGTGGCAGGCTCGGCCCAGTCTCGAACTCATGGCTGCAACTGGTGGAGCCCAGTAGTCTGCTATCCGGTGTCGCCCTTCTGGCGATGAAAAGGAATGATGATAATAATAATAATAATAATAATAATGTTTATTTGTCCATGTTAACTTTACAGTCTTGACATCGTCATTATTTTGTACAATTATATCAATATCATGTCATTCCAAGAATGGATATATACATCAAGTAGCACATTGTATATCATTCCATGCAATAATGTTATAAACACATTAGCACATTATATATCACTCCATACATATCATGATTATATATATCAATTAGCCAATTAAAGCAATACCACCACTGATATACTGCAGTACGTAAAAGAATAAACTAACAGTACTGCAGCTCAGAATTCTTTTAATCAGTATAAACACCATTCTATTAACACGTTTTTCAACTTGCCCTTGAAAAGATTGCCTTGGAGTTGCTTTATATTTTTTGGCAACTTATTATAGAATTGTCTCCCAGTTACATATGGACGGTGGTCTGTAGCTTTCTTGTTAGCCCGTATCCTATGATAGTCACTTTTGGCTTGAGTATTGTAATTATGGATGTCACTGTTCTTTACACTGTTTTCCTTGTTCTCTTTTACTAACATTATGGTCTTAAATACATACAATGAGTACACAGTCAGTAATTTATAATTTTTTAAATAGTCCCTACAGGACTGGCGTTTCCTTGTATTATCCTAACTGCTCTCTTTTGAAGCCTGAAAATGCGATCCATATAGACAGTGGGTGCCCCACCCCAAACCTCGATCCCATATTGCAGATGCGAGTGTATTAACCCATAATACACTTGTTTAAGCACACAGGGAGCTATTATATTTGCAAGACGTTTTAGTAAGTAAATATTACTAGAAACCTTTTTACAGGTGGAGCTGATATGCTCTTTCCAAGTGAGATGTTCATCAATCAATATGCCTAAAAACTTATGTTTCAACTGTAGAAAGTGATTGAGTATGAGTATTATTAAAATGTAGCAAGAACTTTATTACTACAGTCTTGCCTTATTCAGTGTAAGCTTATTCACTGGTAGATATTCTGTGATAATCTCAAAGTTCTCTTTGTTGCTTTGGAATGCTGCCCGCTCTGTACAGCCCGAGCTAATAAAAGATGTATCATCAGCATAATTCACTAGTTTGGAGTTTTGTGGCTGTGTTATATCACTAATATATACTATAAACAAGAATGGTCCAAGTATTCTTCCTTGGGGAACTCCACAATTGAGAGTTCTGTATGCTGACTTTACTGTTTGGATCTTACTTTAATTCTTATAATTTAGTTTTGTGCACTGTCTTCTATCACAGAGATAAGAACTTAGTAATTTTAGAGCTACTCCTCTTATCCCGTAATTTTCTAACTTGGATAACAGTACTGCATGATTCACAGAATCGAATGCTTTAGACAGATCTAGGAAAGTCCCTATAACTTTGTTTTCTTCATCCAGCCTGTTCAGTAGTTCATGGAAAAAAGTTGCTAATGCTGTTATTGTAGATCGCCCTTTTCGAATTCCATGTTCTGTTTCGTTTAATAGTTAGTATTTACAGAAGAAGGATTCCATTTGATCTAGAATTATTCTTTGAAGCAGCTTGCCAAGTGTTGAAGTCAAAGAGATTGGCCGGTAGTTATTTATGTCTGTGATACACTCTTTTTATACACTGGTTGTATCTCAGTGATTTTTAAAAGCTCTGGAAAGGTCCCCTGGCCAATTGAACTGTTAATTAGACATGTTATTGATTTTATTAACTCATTTTTGCATTCTTTAAGTAGTGTGGACAATATGTCATCCCAGCCACTAGACGATTTTACTTTGAGTTTTGAAATTATATTCATGACCTCAAACTCTGTTACATTCCTTAGGAAAAATGAATTACTCATTTTAACTGTGTTTATTTTCAGGGCTGATTCATCTTTTTCTTCTTACTAAAATGTTTAATGAAGGCTTCACATACAGACTTTAGTTCATTCAACAGTATTCCATTTTCTTCTAATGCAATGTTGCTGCAGCCTGGTTTTTCTCTATGTTCACATTCTTTGTTTACAATATGCCAGGCTGTTTCCCTGCCTTCAAATCCAGACTTATTTATATGCTTCCAGTACCCATTTGTTTCACTAAAACCCAGCATGTGGCCTCATTGCCATAACAAGAGACTTATTGTGGTGTGCCCTACTTGCTACACATAACTGCTGCGCAGTGCCGTTTACCACTGAGCTCAGCTATCCTCGTGTTGCAATCCATTGATGTATTCAGAAAATCTGGTATTGCTGGGAGGATCCATATGGCACTGGATATGAAGCAGTCACTGAAATAAAGAATGTCGTGTTGGTGAATAGTGGCATATGTATATGTGTGGGGGGATAATGGTGGAAATTGATTAATAATTGCTGCTTGAATAATCTGAAAAAATTGATTTGGAAAATATTTGATAGAAATTGGAAGGTAATTTATAAATCTGTACACGTATCCTGGGAGAACTTTAACTGATTCCAGTATCAACAGGTAATGATTCACATTAATTCCATTTTGTGTAGTCTTGATTATAATAATGCTGATGCAGGCTCGTTCCTCTGCTGCTCACACAAATTCCTCTTGTCTGCTCCGAACCTCTTGATGCAGGATCTCAGTGGCAGGTGAAATGATGGACAGACAGAGATGCACATCTCACACATGCAAATTAATTTTACCTTTCTAATAACTTTTTATAACACTTTTGAGATACACACTTTTTAACAATGCTGGTATGACGGATCCGAGCATACGTCCGCTCGCTACCACTTGTAGAAACAAACAGGTGGAGATACAGGAATTAATAAATGGAAGAGCATATTTCTTCTTTTGCTTCATGCAGATGTATCAAAACATTATCCTTGTCACAAAACAACTCGTTAATTTACCTTTGGCACTGTGGATATCCCATTCAGTTTACATATAGCTTACATGTATAAAAAGAAAAGAACGAAAAAAATAATATGATTCAACACATTGCCCCACACTGTGCACTGACGTGATACGGAAGAGCACAGTGTCTGAGCTTATTTCCCTGGTCGTATGGGGGCGTAGTCTTCATTTTCGGTTATCAGAATTATCCTCAATGGTTATCAATTTATTTGGGCATGCAGCTTTTTTTAATCACATAGATGTATAAGTTTTCTCTCCTAACAAAGTGCTTGCTGTAACCACATAGTCCCATTGCTGTCAATCAGCATCTACACCTTTCGAAGCATGTGTGTGCAGCGCAGCGTCCATTATCTTCCCAGTTCACGCTCACATGTTCAATATGAGGGCAGATTGTTGGTATCATGCATTTACAGTAGCTTTCACTGCACGAATTCATGAAGCTCATGTTCAGCAGCATGATCCTTTGTGAAACCTTTGATGCAGTGTCAACTGGTTTCCATATCAGCGGCCTGAGGGATTTATTTCACCTCGTCTCTGTCACTTGTTCAGTGGGGAGACCAGCCACACATCCGAAATCCGTTGACAAGCCAAGTTCCTTGCTGCTTTTATGACATTGACGAGCACAGAAAATTCATGTTACATGAAGTATTGTCATTTTTAGTTTATCAGGCTCACACTTAACACTTTGCATCCAGGTTTCGTATGTTTTTGTGCTTTGTTTTTGAGTGTCTTTCATACAGTTGCATTACATGAAGTTCCTGTGCTTTCCTTTCCACCTACTGTACACATAACATAATAAAATACAAATTACACTTATCCTACTCGTTTGCTGACATGCCATTATTGTTGTTCACATACATTATAGTCTGCGACACATTATCTCCCCCTTTTATATAAAGTATTCATTTTTGTTACATTATTGGTTCCAATTGTATGAGTACACATTTTACTCTCGTTTGGTTATACATTCTTCAGATAACATTCATACAATAATAGATTCAGTTTTCATTTATAGCATAAATTGACATACATTTCACTTCAATTTACAATGGCTGCTCGTCGGAGCATAAAGAATCAAAGTAGCAAACAATAGTCGCTACAATAGATACTGTGCCCTCAAATAACTACGAATGGCCTCACCTCTCTAGTATTCTTCAGGAAGGATCTACATTCTACAGGGTTGAGGAAATTCCATGGAAAGGAATTTATGTGCTCAGTTATGTCTTGTTAACATATTTAACTGTGATCCTAAGAACAAAATAGTTTGTTGTTTACAAACACAACTCAAATCTGATGATACCAATCACATCCGATACTTATTCAGTGTTCAAATGTGCAGCTCAATATTTAATTGTTATGGTCATTGAATAAAGGATAACCTTTTCATGTGCTGAGGTTTACAGACTTGTATCATCAATACAATATGTTACATATAATGAGCATAAAACAATGTTTACGTAAGTAATAAATGTGCATAAAAATTTCAATGTAATTCAGGTGTTTGACACTTTCATGGGTAGTCAGCACTCACAATAGTTTGGTTTCAACCCCTCAATTACTTGGTAGTGCTCAACCTTAGTTCAGCATCATGATATGTAATGTACTGCAACTGTTTTCTTCTACACATATTTTCACACTATCACATTCATGCATATCATAAGCTTACAACTACATTTACTTGTGGTGTGATCCTTTCTTATGTTTATATGGTACCTAGCACACTACAAGCATTTATCTTTCTCCACTTTAGGACATGTCGATGCATTGTTCCCTGCAAGAAAAAACTTAATACTAACTTGAATCTAAATCTTCATAGACAAGTGTACAGTGGCTCGATGGCTACTAATACCTTTTTCATATATTCAACCATGTATTCATTCACATCAGTGTGCAGTTGTGTTACAGCAAAACTTATTTAATGTCGAGTGTGCATTTCTTCTTAACTTATAAATCTGAAAGATAAAGTGTATTAGAGGCGTGATGCGATCTGTTATTCAGTTTTCCACTTATACTGTACTCGCTTGTTTACCTGCAGCAAGACCTTTCTCGTCCAACAAATATAATTAGTGCGTGCACTTTCAATACTTGAATTTGTAAATATTGTACATATATGGATATAATGTGTATAGTAATGTAGCTTAAGTAAATATCTCGTAGTTTAGTGTCCCTTTCCCGTGTATATACTCCCTTGGCTTATCTTTCTATGTGTGTATTGGGTAGATAGTCATAGTTGTAGTATAGACTCTCCCTTAATTTTCTATGTCCCTGTTTATTCAAAAGGCTTTACAAATGCTACTGCGGACTGTAGCTCATCAGGTTTGTTTGTTTTGGGCACTCCAACACTCCCAGCTGTGCCTGTCTGGTGCACACGCACTTGCAGTTTGTTGACTAGTTTGCTCCCCAATGTGCATGCACTGTGACACTCTGCTACCACTTACGTTGCGGTGAGCTGTGATTATACTGTGAGCTACCGTGCGTTTCACAAGTTTGTTTATTTGTTTACAACTGGGCTACGTGCAAGGCAAAGTGTGGTGCTTAGAGTATCATCGTCTCTAGACACATGAAAGTAAAATTCTTCCTTGTTATAACCAATCTTATCATTTACACATTTGACATAAAAGAAAAAAACACAATTAAAAATTTTCCTAATCAACTAACATATATCCTGGAATGTGACTTTCCAGCATCCTAAGTCTAATATTATTATACATATATACAACTTTGAGGGTATACAGCCCTTCTTCAATATATGGACGTTCTCAAGTCTTTGTGTGGGTAAACGCTCTTGTCTTTAGCTGTGTTTGTGTGTACCAATCTGTATGCTCCTGGGTAGGGGATTTTAATAATTATGTATGGTCCAGTGTATAGTAGTTGCCACTTATGGTTCAGTTTTCCAATTTTTGTGGATTTGGGATGTGTTCTAAGAAACAGCTTTTGTCCTATATAAAATTGCATTGTATGTTTCAACTTTCTGTCATAAATTCCTTTCCTGTATTGTAGCCCAGGTTTCAAGACTGATTATTGCTTGTTGTATTTTATCCTCCAGTGATAATTTCGGTATCGATGTCTTGAGCAAAGGTTTCTCCTACTCGTCCATGTTTTTGCAATATTGTTGGTTTGGAATTTGTCAGGCATTAGGAAAGGTAATGTTCAACAGCAGTAAGGCCTTGGGCAATTAGTTATGTTAGTGTAAAGGGAGGTGGCATTGATAGCGATGAGCAGGGCCCTGGGTGGTAGTGAGACAGGAACTGTGGAGTTGGTGGAGGAAGTGGTTGGTATCTTTTATATAGGAGTGTAGGTTCCAGGTAATGGGCTGAAGGTGTTGGTCAACGAGAGCAGAGATTCTCTCAGTGGGAGCACAGTAACCGGCCACAATGGGGTGCCCTGGGTGGTTGGAATTTAGGAAGTTTTTTGTTAACTTATCCACATGCTTGTTGTCTGAATCCATCTGGATGCCCAAGAATTTTACATATGGAACCTCTCATCCAGTGGATGCCCATCAATCTCTACTTCGAGTATCTGCAGGTTATTTTTATTTGTTTGGAATTTAATACCGTCAGTTTTGAGGGATAAGCTGTTGACTGTGGACAAGTTGCAAGACTTCCATTATTCTCCTAGCTGTATCTGATATGGATGTGTTTGGGCACTTGCCCGCGAAAGGCAAAGGTCCCGAGTTCAAGTCTCAGTCGGTCACACATTTTTAATCTGCCAGGAAGTTTCATATCAGCACACACTCTACTGCAGAGTGAAACTCTCATTCTGGAAACTTATAAGTAGCTCAAAAGATAGATGGTTTGCACCATTGGTGGTGGTAGAATTAAGAGAATATTTTAGGCTGTTGTGGAGAGGGGAGATGTGAGAGAGAAAATGCTGACGTAATCCATGATCAGTGTTGCCAACACAACTTCCAACATTCAGCTTAACCGTGAAATTATAATACAATTACTTCTAGATTACAGTGGTAATGGAAAACAAGACAGTCAACATGAAGTCTTCCAGACCGAGCCAATAAGTGATGAAGAGGCCCAACCACCACCTTTTCTTGTGGCACTTGTAATTCAGCCTCATTTTTTTGCATGTATTTCCAATGTACTGTGTTCAGCAACAATACCAACTGTCAACCTTTTAATTCAAATAGTCTGTAAGAATAGACTCAGTCTTAAACAAGTAAATGTAGCCCATTTCTGGCTAGTGAACTCTAATTGGCTGATAGCCAGCACAGCCACCAAGCCCCGCTAATACCTATAAAATGAGCTCACCTTCTGGATGTGTGGAGAGTGCGAGTCACCCTTCAGTGACGGAAGTGCCAGTAGGGATGAAAGCTTTTTGTGAAGTGCTGAAAATATATTTTTTGTGCAGATGAAGTGCTATCACAGAGATATCACATGGGAATAGAACAAGGATTTTGTGATAACACATTTTAAAGACTTTAGTGTTCAAATCTGACATGAAACAGTTGCAACAACTATATACACTACTCATGTATATACTTTCAGAGAGATAGAGGGGCTGGCCAGTACTTACCTCAGCTCAGTACAGCCGATAGATACACAAAACAGAACAAAAAATTTACATTCCTAGCTTTCGGAACTTTGTTCCTTCATCAGGGAGGAGAGAGGGGAAAAAAGGGAAGAAGGGAAAGTGGATTCAGTTGCTCACAAACCAGGTTATGAAGCAACAGCGAAAGGTAAACAGGGAGGGTAGCAAGGATGGAGGCATGATTGTCAGAGGGAAGCCAAAGATATTCTACTGTTAAGTCCTGTGCCACCTTCAAACCAAAGAGGATGCATACAGAAGTAAAGAGGTATATAGTATAAAGATAAACACAACTATGTAGGATGGAAAGATGCGTGAATGGCTAAAGAGGAGAGGGGGAAAAAGGAGAAGACTGAAGAGTAAATGAGAGTGAGGTTGGTTAACGTAGCTTCAGTCCAGGGGGATGGCAGGATGAAAGGATGTGTTGGAGTGCAAGTTCCTATCTCCGCAGTTCCGAGGGACTGGTGTTGGGTGGGAGAAGCCAAATGGCACGTACGTTGTAGCAGGTTCCTAGGTCCCTAGAATTATGCTGGACGGCATTCTCTGCTACAGGCTATTGGACATCTCCTAGGCGGACAGTTCGTCTGTGGCCGTTCATGCGCTCAGCCAGTTTACTTGTCGTCATACCGATGTAAAAGGCTGTGCAGTGCAGGCATGTCAGCTGATAAATGACGTGTTGTTTCACATGTGGCCCTGCCTTGAATTGTGTATATTTTACCAGTAGCGGGGCTGGAGCAGTTGGTTGTGGGGGGATGCATGGGGCAGGTTTTGCAGCGGAGTCGGTTACAGGGGTAGGAACCACTGTATAGAGAAGGTGGTCTAGGAATATTGTAGCGTTTGACAAGGATGTTACGGAGGTTAGACATTTTCCTTTAATCATGTATATACTTTGCACCACACACTAGATCGTAAAGATTGGCAGCAGTGAAAGAGGGTATGAAGCAAAACTATGGCACCTGAGTTTCCTTTCTGATCTACATTTTACACAGTGTACAGTAACTCACTAATCTAACTTCTAATAAGCTAGTAACATCAATTCGGGATGTGAACTCATTTTTTCACATCTCTGTTTCTCTCATCAAGCCTAAAATAACACTTTTAATGGTGGTGAGCATACGGAATGTGGCTCATAAGAAAAGAATTTAACAATAGCAGCAATGGTGACAAAGTATGTCATTAAGCAGATGTCTGCCTTTATGCTTATGGTTAAACTAGTTGCAGTGATGTTTTTGGTTTAATTCAACATGTTCATCAACTTTTGCTTTCTTCTGGGTGAGCACAAAGGATGATCTCTCGAAAACGTGTGTTTTGAATGTATAATTTGTAGTCATGGCATGTCAGAAAACAGCTCAATTACCATGTACACAGATACCAATGTCAATTTTTTGACAAGTTTTTACTTGCTGTTATACATCTGTGATTTTTTAAGAATTGATGAAATTCATTACCACAAATTATTGTCAAGCATTGTATTGTAACTTTAATTTCCTTCACTTACGACAGATTTTTAGGAAGATTGGAGAGGACTGTGATTTTTAATCATGTATGCCTATTAATGTGTTTTTGCTCACATTCTGGGGAAGGGGGGGGGGGGGGGGAGGTTACTGTAGATAGGAAAGGCTGCTGGATAGCTGCTGACAGTGGCTCAATATCTTGTAAATCCACTTTGATAGCAGCTAAGGTTGCTTGCTTGTCTCTAACACACAGACAAGAGGATTTTTGACCATTCATTCTAACATTTTTCCTACACAGCTTGTCATTAAGCTGGTAACTACTGGGGCATGTTTGGTCCTCTCCTCGGTTGAGGGGTTATCAGAATTGCCTACGAACAAGAGTTGGGAAATTGGGAATTAACATTTGAAGAGGATTTCCTTTGACATTGTTTCCAAGTCTTGCAGCATACTATATCAAATTTGGTGATATCTGGGTGCAGTGTCAGCAGCTGCAGACAGTCCGAGATCCATCTCTCACATGGAGAAAGGCCAGTTGTGTGACTCAGAATTGTTGGATGCCAAGTTCAACTTGGCCCTCGCAATGGCCAAACAATAATAGCGCAGGACACTGAACCCTGGCTAACAGTAGCAGTAGTCATCACAAAATGCTCTGGCACCGTCTGGGCAATATCTCTAGGTATTGTAGGTATTGTTTAGATACAAGGGCTATTCAGAAAGTAGGGAACTTTTTTTTTTTTTTTTTTTTGTGGGGGGGAGAGAAAAGAAGAAAAAAATAGCAGTGGACAAGCTTCGAAAGACCTTCGTCGTAAAATTCTGCCGCCTGAGACTTCAGCTAGTGAGTCACACCTGCCTGGAGTTCCACATTGTCATCAAAGCACTGCGTTGCCAGCCAGTTGTTCATCTTGGGAAACAAGTTGAAGTCGCTTGGTGCAAGATCGGGGCTGTAGGGTGGATGAGGGAAAATTTCCCATTTGAATGAATTAAGGAGTTCTTTAATGCGGTTTGCTGTGTGAGGTCAGGCATTGTTGTGCAAAAACATTTTGAATGTCAGCTTTCCTTGGCTTTTCTTTTGAACTGCTTTTCTAAGGCTGTGCAAAGTTTGACAGTACAGGGCAGAATTTATGGTTCTTCACGTTCGAGAAAATCAATAAGAAGCACACCATGCCTATCCCAAAACACTGTCACCATCAACTTCCTTGCTGACAAGGTTCGCAAACAATTTCTTGGTTGTTGGGGGGACCTTGTGTGCCCCCACTCCATGGACTGTAATTTTGTCTCGCAATTGACATGTTTCACCCAAGTCTCATCACCGGTTACGATTCGATCTGGTAATGAATCACCATGTTTGTGGTAGGCCTCCAGAAATGTCAACGTTGCCCCCATTCACTGTTCTTTACGGTGCTCTGTAAGCATTTTGGGGACCTATCGTGCACAAAATTTGTGGTAGCCTAGCTTTTGAGTGACAATTTCAAACAACAAAGTCCGTGAAACTTGTGGAAAAGAAAGCGAAAGCTCTGTTATTGTGAAGTGACGGTTTTCACGAATCATTTCAACAACTTTAGTCACAATGCTCGGGCATCCACTCTTCTCTTCATCATGAATGTTGGTTCGGCCATTTTTAAACCAAATGCACCATTTCCAGAGGAACATTCACTCATTACGTTGTTTCCATACACTTCATACAGTTAACAATAAATTTCTATAGGTTTTAGGTTTTTTTTACCAACAAAAACTGTGTCACAGACCGCACCTCACAACTGGCGGGATTTTCAATTGCAGCGCACATTTCAAATTCGAATATCGAAAAAACCAGAAACGCAGAGACATTCCTGCTGTCACAGATGGATGCCGACTGAGCTGCCGAGCTAGCACATACCAAAATATATGCGATCGGTGCGTGCCTAGCGGTGTCAGACAGATACGTTCCCTACTTTCTGTATAGCCCTCGTACACCAATGTACGATTCGATCCGGTAATGAATCACCATGTTTGTGGTAGGCCTCCACAAATGTCAACGTTGCCCCCATTCACTGTTCTTTAACGGTGCTCTGTAAGCATTCCCTTGGCCATTTCCCCAGTCAGGTCACCCTTGTGGTGGCAGGTACAGTCTCACAGCACAGGGGTGTCAGTGGGTTTAAAATGTGTTTCTTGTAAGCACTAACACAGGGAATGTTTCTGCTATCGGTAAGGACCACATTAACCACAAATATTTCTGATGGCTTCCCACACTTACAAAGAACACATGGAACGATAGAGTCCAGGAATGCATGCCATGATCTTTTCTTGATTGTGTGTCGAGTTTTGTCTCTTACTTCTTGAAAGGCTGCGAGGTTTTCTATTGCTGGGCAGAACTTAATAATGTCACAGAGCAGTATGCTTGCCCTGAATTGCTGAGCTGCATGCATCATTCCACCAAGATAAAGGCTGCCTTCTAATATGATCTGACGATTTCAGAATGGATAGGGTGGCAGCTTGGAGACCCTACATGTGATGTGATCCACCCCATTGTGTCGGTGTTCAAACACAGCCAGCTGGGTGAACAGCACCATTTCACTCTGCTGTAGCAGTGTTTAAACAGGTCAGACTTTCTGTGTTGAGCATGCACAGCTTCTGAGACATCATGACACTCTCTAAAACTTGATCCTGGGAAAAGTACAGTGTGAGTCTCATAATATGTTATGAGCATTCAAAACTTCAAATGGGAGAAATGGTTGGTGGAGATGGTCTATAAGATCTGTGAGAGCCTCGGAATCTCTCGCTTCCTGTGGTGATAAGTACCAAGGGCATATAGTGATCCTCTGACCCACATGAACTTCAATGCAAGTCAGTAACCAGGGACAGCAGAGGAGTAGTGTGTGAAAAACACAGCTGCCTCTCCCTTGGCCATTTCCCCAGTCAGGTCACCCTTGTGGTGGCGGGTACAGTCTCACAGCACATGGGTGTCTGTGGGTTTAAAATGTGTTTCTTGTAAGCACTAACACAGGGAATGTTTCTGTGTTAGGAGTTTGTTCCTCCACATGCGTCCTGACCTATTCTATGTTCCACTGTAGTATGGGAGCCACTTTTCAGTGATTTTCTTTCACCTTGTTTCTCCACTGGAGTGGGGATCTTGCAAGTGTTGGAGGCTCTGTCAGGGGGCTATATGGCTGCCCCATGCACACTTCATATTCCAATGTCTCCAAAGCCAAATCATTAGAACCATGGTTTAGAATGAAGTTTACATGGTCTGACAGTATACGAACTGTCTTCCTTTATGGGCAATGTTTCCCAGTTACTTGATTTGCTAGAAGAAATTTCACAGGAACATCTGTGGCAGTGGTAGTGGCGGTGCTGGTCTGTCTACTGGAGTTTACATGTTGAGGTATGGTAACTCTACGATGTACATAACGATAGCCTTCCTCATGTTCTGGGGGGGGGGGGGGGGGGGGGGCTATAGGCTCCGTAATACCACCAGCTTTACAACTGTACTGATAGATGCAGATGCTGGCACAACCAACCACCACTGTGTAGATGCACTGGCTTTTGGAAACAGTGAAGTGCGGAGGAGGCGTTATTAAGGTATGGGAACGGTTATCATGGTTTGGGTCTGCTTGCCTTCTTGCACTTCAGGAAATACTAAATGTAGGAGGATATGAACACATTTTACAGCAACGTGTACTGCATACAACAGAGGAACAGTCTGGAAAAAACGATTGTACTAGCATGAAAAGGCACCCTGCCAAAAAGCACAATCTGTGAGGCAACGATTTGTGAACAATAGCATTTTGGAATGGAAAGGCCTGCCCGAAGTCCCGACCTGAACCCAATGGAACATCGTTGGGATGCGTTAGAAAACTGACATCACTACAGACCCCAGAGTCCTCCGTCACAACCTTCTCTGATTTCAGCTCTTGACAAAGAACAGACTGCCATTCCTCCACAGATATTTAGGCACCTCATTAAAAGTGCACTTACTAGAGTTCAGGCCATCATAAAGACGAAGGGTAGTCACACCCCATATTAATGTCCATTAATAGGTGTCTTTTGAGCATATACTGAAGTCAAATTAAATCAGGCAATGCTGAGGGAATTAGATTAGGGGATGAAACACGAAAAGTAGTAGGTTAGTCTTACCATTTGTGCAGCAAAATAAAGTTAAAGACCGAAGCAGAAAGGACATAAAATGCAGTCTGGCTATAGCAAGAAAGCATTACTGAAATAAAAGATTTTGCTAACACCTATTTGTCTAGAGTGCAGCCTTGTATGAAAGTGAAATGTGGATAAGTATTTCAAACAAGTGAAGAATAGTAGCTTTTGAAATGTGGTGGAACTGTAGGAGAATGCTGCAGATTAGATTGTATAACTGAAAGTGTGGTACTGAATCGAACTGGGGAGAAAAGATATCTATAGCACTTCTTGATTAAAAGAAGGGATCAGCTGGCAGGGCACATTCTGACTCATCACAAAATTGTCAATCTGCAATTAGAGGAAGTATTGGGGGCGGGTAAAAACTGTACAGACAGGCCCAGGGATGAATACAGTAATCAAGTTCAAATGGATGTAGGTTGCAATAGTTATTCAGAGATAAACAGGCTTGTACAGGCTCAACTAGTGTGGAGAGCTGCACCCAAACCAGGCCTTTGACTGGGACCAACCAAAAACAATGAGCACCACCAGGAAGGAGCACTTTCCTCTGGATGTAAGACCAGGAAACCAGAAAACATCATCTTCATGGAAATACGACAAATTCTAGAACAGTAATACTGACTCTAGATGAATTAAGGAAATTGATAAAAACATGAGGGAATTACAAAATAACAATAGTAAGTTTAAAAACAAAACACAATATCAAAAAGCTTTCAAATAACAGCAGACTGCAAACAGATAATTAAAATGATGATTACAGACAAAGAAAGGAATTTGACATCCAGGAGGCTGAAGTAGTATTACGCCAAAAGGTTACTTAACAGCCCTCTTCATAAAATTGATTACAGTGGTCCCAAGTAGTACACAAAATGTAAATAAACAAATACTCTAATAATTTTTATGCGACGACTCTTTCAAAAATGGATACAAACAAATCAAATAACATACTGATTACAGCTCTAGAAACTTGTCAGTTATAAATCTTACTCTAATCTATTTCATGCATGTACTGAATTTTTTGTGGCATTACATATGAGGCATACTGTTCCTTAGGCGGTATCTGTACTGTGGATGAAATTAAGTTCGAAAGTTTTATTTTGCCCCAATTGACTTAAAACAGATATACAATAATATATTATGAATTATGCACAGCTGTCTTGAGTCAACAAATAAACAAATTTGCACATAATTCAAATTTAAGTGGCTATTATTATTTCTTAATCATTCTTTCTTTTTAGGGAATACCTTTAAGCAGCTCACAATGTATCAAATCAATAAAGCTTCCTCTTCTCTGATGATGGAACATTTCATAATTGTTTGTCAGAGATAATAATTCACATGCCCAGGCTTTGATGTGTTGATCAATAACTAGTATTTTAATTCTTGTATTTCTGAAATTTCACTGGATGAATACAAGTGCTCCTATGGATTCAGTTACTGCAATGCTCATTGAAGTTGTATCAAAATGCACATGACCTGGATGACAAGCATTTATGCTGACTTCCTGCTCCAGTTGTTCTCTTAACGGCACAACATAAGTCAACCACGATATTGGATTTTCATTTTTTTTTCAAGGATTCTAACAGTTTTCAGATCTTCATAGTTCAAAGCCAAATTACAGAATGCTGTTCTTGGTCGGCATATGTCTCAATTGGAGCAGCTGTATTCGTACAGTGGCAACATTTGTAAATCTTCAGCCTACTGCCACCTACAATATTTAATGCTAATTTTTGGTATTCTGCTGTAATATTTCATATAATAAATAAAAAAAATATTTGTTTGACTTTCCACTCAACATAGAGGAGTAGATGGTTAAGACCCAATACTAAAATTTAAAGCCCTTCCAGGAAATCATTATTGAACTTAACAAAGGAATTTCTTTGTTTCACAACTATTTTCATTTTTACAGGTATCACTGTTGGCAGTAACAAATTAAGGCACACCTTTACATCAGACAGGAGGAAAGGTGATTAAAAGTCTGCAGCATTAATTGCCTTTATGTTTAAAAATGACCAAATTGTATGAAAAACATAAATATAATATTTGAAATAAAATGTATTACAAATGGGCGTTACAATCAAACACAAATGGCATCATTTCACACCTGAAGGCATGATATAGTATGCCACATTTTTACATTGTAGATTCAGTACAACATTCCTAAATACAGGAACATGATCATTGTCTTATGTACAGTTCTGGTTTTATGGTTCTAGCTGTACTGGCAATGTCTAAAATAAGACCTTAATGGTCACAAAAATCTCAATTTTTACATGTCAGTAACATTTAATACGTCTTGAATACTCTCATATCCCAGACCTGTCCAACATAATTTCTAAAGTAATCCACAGACAACTTTTTGCTGATCACTGCATTTCACAACACAATGTGTTACAAAAAGTCATTCCAACCAGTCTTCACTTGTCATATTCAATCCACGATCGTTTAGGGCACTTTATTCACAAATTGCATTGAAATTTCATTTCACTAAAAAATAAGTATTTTTATACACAATCATCACGGGAACCATATTTCGTCAAGGTCATCAGTATCTGGACTATCTGAAAGTGTGAGGATTAGTTCGTCATCTGAATCACTTGCTCCACCCTCAGCATTGTTCTCATTTCCGTTGTCACCATCATTTCCATTGTTCTCACCTGCCCCCCCTGCTGGTGCTGCGCCACCACCACCCCCTCCATTGCCCCCACCACCTCCTGCTGCACCTCCATTTCCTTAAACAAAGAGAACAAAACATTTAAATGAATTGGATTGCAGTATGGAGAGCATGGAGTACTGTTTATCTGTACATGAATTCTACATAAATATACAGGAAAAGTTACAGTTATGGAGATTTCAAATGTACACAGTTTAATGAACTGTTTACCTCATAATGTTGTAACTCGCCAGTACTTGGCTCACATGATTAACACACTGTTTCTGCAATATTCAACAGAAGTGTTTTACTAACAAGAGGAAAAGTGTACAGTCTTACCATCCTGCTGCTCATCATCAGAACCTGACTGTGATGCCGAGCCATCGTCACTGCCATCTAACTCATCTTCCTCCTCTTCTTCCTCCTGTAATAGAATGAGGATACTCACAGCATTAGAACTACATGTACTGTAATTATTAAAATACTTTAGCAGCAAGAGAAAATTAACTTAAGTACTTTAATGACAGTCTACTTAAACAAACACTTAATTACACAAAAATAAAATTAAATATATAGTAGAGTCCTGTTAATCTGAACTAATTGGGACCAGACTTCATTCAGATTACCAATTTTTTCGGATTAGCCAGAATTATGGTGACGAGTTTCTAGAATGAAGTATACCAAGCATATAAGTAGGTACACCATGGTAACAAATGGGAACAAATGTGGGAACAATGACTCACTTTCACTCCCTGCCTTTGTTGTTGTGCATTGTTGACACATTTGCAGTGTTTGAGGTCAGTGCACTGCCAGTTGGGTCGCAAAAAAGTGCTTGGTTATGTTAGTTACTGATCACTGGCACGCATAACAGTTGTATTGTATTCGTTCAGGTGTAGTGGTGTAGGTATTTTCGTCATGAGTAAACGGAAACATACAACGTTAACTCTCAAAGAAAAACTGAATGCTTTGAGGCGGATAGGCAATTGGGCAATTGTGAAAATGTATCTAAACTGGCAACAGAACAGGGTGTTGGTAAAGCAACCATTTGTGATTGGAAAAAGAACCAAATGAAGCTTGAACAGTCCTGTGCAACGTCTTCAGGAAAAACACTCGAAATTCAGTAGACTTTGAAACAGTCCCAGTACGATAAAGTGGATGAAGTTCTTTTCCTTTGGTTTACGCATGAAAGAGAAAGGGGAACTCCTTTGAGTGGAGCACTGGTTCAGGAAAAGGCTTTTACCTGAACAAGTTAATGAATGGTGATGAGCCTTTCAGTGCGAGTACAGGTTGGTTGGACAGATTCAAAAAATGTAATGGAATCTATCAGTTAACAATTACTGGAGAGAAGCTTTCTTCTGACTGTGATGCAGTGAAGGGATACTTGGGTGAGTTTGAAAAAATGATAAGAGGGGGAAAGTATTCTCCCCAACAAATTTATAATGCTGATGAGGCAGGCCTTAATTTTAGGGCACTGCCAACAAAAAGCCTGGCATCAAAAGCAGAAGACAATGCTCCTGGTTTTAAAATGTGCAAAGATTGTGTGATTTTATTAGCGTGCAGCAACACTCCTGGTAATCACAAGCTGCCTTTAATGCTGACAGGCAAATCTGCTAGGCCCAGAGCTTTTAAAAACTGCAACATGAAGTCCCTGCCCATATATTATTACAACCAGAAAAACATGGATGGATGATAAGCTGTTCAAAGAATGGTTTCACAGCCAGTTTGTTCCCTCTGTTATTCGGTTTTCTAAGGAGACTCATTTGTCTCCCTGTGCAATCCTTTTGATTGATAACGCGCCATCTCACCCTAGCACTGAGGAATTATGTGATGGAGAAATTGTGGTGAAGTTTTTGGCACTGAATGTTACACCGCTTCTACAGCCGATGGACCAGGGCGTACTGCAAACATTAAAACTGATTTACAGAAAACAATTTTTAAGAATGATGATCCAAGATGATAGCATTTCTTTAGTGGACAAAACAAAAAAGACCAATGTGAAGGATGTTACTTATTGGGCTGCTGAGACATGGCAGAATATTTCAGAAAATACTCTTGAGAAAATTGTGGAGAAGACTGTGGACATCTCTTGAATTTCAGGACAACATAGTCAAAAATGACGAGGAAAATCTACTACAAATCATACAGACAAAACCTGGATGTGAAGAAGCTAGTGAAGGAGACGTAGATGAGTGGATGGCAGCGGATGGGGCATGTGTGGAGAACCTTACTGACACTGATTTAGTTGCTGCTGTGACTCAAGACCAGGCAGAAGTGGACTGCTGTGACAGAAGTGACAATGAGCCTGAAAGTGACAAAAGAGGGCTGGTGTCGCACAGTGACACAGCAGAAGCCCTTGACCTCACGCTACGTTATTTGGAGCAACAGCCCACTGCTACACCTGCTGATTTTATGTTTATGAGACGATGGCACAACTATGTGGCATATAACAGACTGTCTTCATTACACCAAAAAACAATGACTGAGTTTTTGTCATCTAATAAGTAGGGATAAAATTCTGTTGTATTTTAGTAAGTTTGACAGCTTTTCTTTCATTGTTATGCATTGTTTAAACCGAACGTTTTCTTGCCAATTTTTCTAATCCACATTTACTGTACTGTGTAAATTAAAATAGTGTGTATGTACAGCAGTTTACCACACAGCTTTCCACATTAGACTAACATTTTTCATGTTCAAATTAACTGAACATTCAGATTACCGGTGTTCAGATTAGCGGGACTCTGCTGTACTCTTAACTACTAATAATTATCCAAAAGATGGTAATTAGGATCAAGTAAAATAAAAGCACTTGTGGAAGCAACTGTAGTCATCTCAATCTTATTGTCATAATAAGGACTAAAGTCCAACCCACGAATATTGGCAGTATGGGGATTGCATTGTTGCCGGTTCCGAGCTACAGTGTCGGTACACACAAGCACGTTCTTAGCGCTGGATGGACATATGTATCCAACAATTTACATCTCTCGCTTGCTTGTGTAGAAGTGTTTGCTCACCACCACCATCAGCCGTGACAACTCGCAACAAATGGAATAAAAATTCATTAAATAACAAGCTACAATCGCGTTTAATGCTCAACATGACTGTCGCTAAGAATTCAGTAGACTGCAAAACAATTTACTCCACCCTGTCAATACTAAAATGTGGATCTAACAAAGGATCTTAACAGACTGTTCTGCCCGCTTCGATTTTCTTTCTGCTAATGGCATTTGGAGGTCAGCACCTGGACTTCAGTTTCCTAAACCAGTACAACATAATTAATTAATTATTAAAAAATTAACAAATTTAAAAAAGCCACCTTCAAATATTACAAGATTTCCGAGTACTGATAGGTACAATATATAGTCACAGTCACCAATAGCTGTGTGAAGCATTAAAGATTCGCAATTGAGAAGTTGCTAGTTGAATTCTTGTTAGCAGTATTTTTTTTCCACTTTTATTTCAGTTCTATATTTATTAACAAAATATGATATTTGTTAATTCTTAATTAGCATTTTTATTCATTAATAAATGAAAAGAAGTTACTATTAGTGATATTCGAATAAGAAACATCACAATTACAAAACTTATTTGCTCAAAAGACTTTTAAAAATTATGCATTTGTCTACCAAAGACTACGTTAATAGGCTCGGAAATGTTTTGTAGTTAATGGTGCTAGAAAACCCAATCTTTTAAATGATGATTTTGTTAAGTTTTTATTTTTGAGAATTGCATCATACTGCTTTAGAAAAACTGATGTCCGGGCATGGAGCTCCAAACCTTCTAAGTATGAAGAAAACTGAAGGCTGCCGGCAGGATTTACAAACAGATTTTGCACATATTAAATACTGCAAATGGCACAATGAAAGAAGTTTATCCTGTTTTGCTTAGAACACAAACAAGCCATATGTAAATAAAACTGTAACAGTTCACGAAGTGATGATGACGACAAACCCACTTCAAAAAGAAGAGGACGTGAAATCTTCAGACAGATCGTAATTGTACTTCATATTGGACTGTTGCCAACTACATGTCTTAAGTGGGTGTACACAAAAGCTGCATTAGGAAGTGAATGTTTGCAATAGCAGCAACACAAATATCATACTGGGGAAGTATAACTTCAGAACAAATGTTTCACTTTGCAGCAGAGCGTATGTTTGGTTTCGGTACAGCACACAGTTTTCATTTGCCAAAATAAGTTCAGCCTGCAGTCCATAGTAAGAATGATTAATGTATAACTAAGTAAATTGGCCTTTACATATGTCTGCTTTTGTGTGTGTGTGTGTGTGTGTGTGTGTGCGCGCGCACGCGAGAGAGAGAGAGAGAGAGAGAGAGAGAGAGAGAGAGAGAGAGTGTATACCTGTCCTTTTTTCCCCGTAAGGTAAGTCTTTCCGCTCCCAGGATTGGAATGACTCCTTACCTCTCCCTTAAAACCCACATCCTTTTGTCTTTCCCTCTCCTTCCCTCTTCCCTGATGAAGCAACCTTGGGTTGCGAAAGCTTGAATTTTGTGTGTGTGTTTGTGTTTGTTAGTGTCTCTATCAACATACCAACACTTTCGTTTGGTAAGTTACATCATCTTTGTTTTTAGATATAAGTAAATGAGAAAGGTTGATTAGAAAGAGGTGAAAAATTTATATCTACAACCATTCTTCAGAATAACCAACCCCCAAAATATTATGTATATTCCATCTTGATAGATATTACTACATAAATAAAAATGGGGTGAGGTGTGACAGGGTAGGAAGGTTGTGGGATGTTCCTGAGGTTAGAGACAAAATGGTGAGTAGACATAGAAGGAAGGCATGTTATGGTGATGGTCTTTTATGGGTACCACCCTGTCATGTGCTTTACATGAGTTATTAAAACTGAACACCTTAAGCAGTGTGGCTAACTGAGAATTTGAACCCAACTCATTTTTAAAGTCATTCAACAAACACTTTGTTGCACTATCTTTCTTGGTGAATGTTACTGGACTAAAAAAAAAAAAAAGGTGGATGATCCATGGTTACATAATTTAAAATTTTGGATAGTACAATTTTTACTCAATCAGTGCAATGAAATGTGCTGGTGGATAATTCTTATATTAAGAAGATACAAGATGATTTTCATTTCTTGGTCAAACTGAAGATGAATTTTCAAAGCCTCAAATATAACATTAAAATATAAGACTTTAGGATATAAGAGATTGCTGATAGGCAAGGCATATTAATTGTGGACTTTTACTGTTATCATTATAATGGCTCCACAAATTTCTAAGCAAATCATAGATGTGAATGCTGCCAGCAACGGGAAAATATATGTTGAATATTTGACTTCTCAGTCTGGTACTGACAAGACTGTTTAATTTAGTCAAAACAGCACTGACCATTACTTAATGGTATTTACTTTCAAAGGTAAATAACCTAGAAAAACTTTCAATATGAATTTCATGAGATAGACAGACACAATAAATTATGACAGAAAGAAGTGGAGGTATGGAGGACAGAAATGTGAACTCAGTACATTACGAGCTCTTTTTCCAAAGTTGAACTACCTGTGAAAGATGAGGTTCAGAACCCTTAACATCCTTTAAAGCTCCTGTGAAATAACAACTTAACTTGAACAATTAGAAGTGCGCAAACAATAATTCCAAACATGAAAATCTAAAACTTAATTGTTGTTGGCCGACACTTCCAGTTATTTGTTGGTCAGCTACAACTGAAGTATGGGGGTTGTGCATTTCTAACAGTAACTGAAGTGCAGTTGATGGATACTGCAAACAGAATAACACTTCAAACAGCCTCATGGATGACATGGTATGAGTCTTGTAGCAGTTAGTTTAAAACAGTTGGTGACAATGCAATTTCATAATGAAAATTTGAAAGGTATTTGCAACAGAAAAATGTACAAGTAAAGTTCAATAATTTCAATTCAGCTGCACTTGTTCACAAGTAACTACCTACCCTGAGTAACAACCTACATTGCAAACTGGGATACAGTGTGCGGAGGGAGATGACCGACAAAATTAACTCAAATAACTACTCCATTCATCTTTTGGAAACTGTAGTAGCTCTTAATTTCTGGGAAATTACTCTACTGATAGAGCACTTCATTCGAAAGTTCACACTGTTATAAGATGAGGCTTTTTCCCCAAATTTGTCCTCTTATATTCATAGATTAAACTGTTGCTGCTGTGGTCAACATTTTAACATTTAGAATAAATGGGGGTCATCTTACATTTAGAGATGAAGCTTCAGCTACTGAGGTCACGTGCAGATTTATTTTGAAGAATTTGGTAGCTCGGGGATGGCCAAATCATACTCTCATTTGAACGAGCTCAAGATTTCCCGATACGCTGAAGCACTTGATACAGTATAAATGTTGCTCGAAAAATCACATGACGTTTGACTCAAGTGGCATTAGTGTAAGGGATATGCGAGAAACTATGAACTAGCCACTAAGGAGAAAATAGCATTAAGTTCTATCATCTTATAAATCTGAACATGTTTGCAATGAAAGTTCTCATACATATACGGATACTTTATACAAACACTAACTCTGCTTTTTAAAGGACGGTAACATTCCAAAGCTAAAATATCCTTCAAAAAACATTACTTCCTTCTGAATACACATCAATATTTTATTTGGTTATGAGAGACTAATGATTTACTAAGTGCATTGCAAATGACAAATTTAGTCATTGTTCACATATAATGAGGTGACAAAAGTCATGGGATATGTCCTAATATTGTGTCAGACCACCTTTAGTCTGCCAAAGTGCAGCAACTGGCATGAACTCAAGTCACTACATGCCACTGCAGAAATAGTGAGCTCTGCTGCCCCTATAGCCGCCCATAATTGCAAAAGTGTTGCCGGTGCAGGATTTTGTGCACAAACTGACATCTCGATTACGTCCCGTAAATGTTCAAGGTGTGACCAAATCATTCCATCAAATTGTCCAGAATGTTCTTCTCAAACAATAGTGGCCTGGTGACATGTTTGGGAACATGAAGTCCATGCTTGGCTGCAAATGGCGATTTCCAGTCAATATTTGGTTTAATTGGACCAGAGGATCCAGTACCTGAAATTCCATGTAAACACAGCCCACACCATTATGAAGCTACCACTAGCTTGCACAGTGCCTCGTTGACAACCTGGGTCCATGGCTTCATGGGGTTGGCAGTTGGCGCCACTCTCAAACCTTATCATCAGTTCTCACGACTGAAATTGGAACTCATGTAACCTGGCCACGGTTTGCAGTAATCTAGCGTCCAACTGATACGGTCGCAATCCCAGGAGAGGCATTGCAGGCGATATCGTGCTTTTAGCAAAGGCACTTATGTCATTCATCTGCTGCCATAGCCCGTTAACACCAAATTTTGCTGCACTGTCCCTACAGATACATTCGCCATACGTCCCACATTGATCTATGCAGTTATTTCATGCAGTGTTACTTGTCTGTTAGCACTGAGAGCTCTATGTACATGCTGTTGCTCTCGCTTGTTAAGTGAAGGACGTTGGCCACTGTAATGCCCATGGTGAGAGGTAATGCCTGAAATTTGGTATTATCGTCACACTTTTGACACTGTGGCTCTTGAAACCACCAATGCACTGCCCTTTCATACCTTGTGTACATCATAGTACTACTATCTGTATACGTGCATATTGCAATCCCATGACTTTTGCCACCTCAGTGTATTTGAATACCGGGTAAAAATGTTACCAACTTTTAATCAGTTTTAGAACATGGTGACCCTCAGATGACACAAGAAAGAAAATTAATCGAGAATGAAATGTCTAACAAACGAAAATCATACTAAACTGATTGTAATTGTTATTGTGGGAATAAACTACAGCAGCAAGACCAAGACAGTACAGCAGATGTCAGGAGATCCTAGGACGAGCAAAAGTACGAGAATAGGACTGAATTGTGTTGTGATCTCTTATTTAAGTATTTGTTGCTGTTGCTACATATGACTTGCAACCCAGAAGATATTACAGTCTGTATTTCACAGCTGCTCAAGCATAGCACCACAGAAAAGGTTGGAGGGGGAACAGTGATATCAGTTTGGCTGAGAAGTGCAGAGACAGGAGTAGTGGGTGGGCAGCAAATTATGTCGTGTTGGTCAAATATGGGAGTCTATATTCTGTACTCTGGCTTCTTGTGAATATCTACAACATATAAACTGCAGTTTGTCTGAATCCATTTAGTAGCTGAAACTGAATTGAGTTTAATATTGGACAAATACTCAACACTAGTGTTCATTTCTGCAAGAGGCAGTAAAAGTCTAAATGGGGTCAGTGGTGTACTTACATGTTTTGTGCCGCAATGTTGTTGACACTCACTGTGATGTATGATGGGAACTAAATGGGGTATGTAAACCGCTGGTTCTTCGCACCCAATGAGAGAGTGGTGGTCAGACAATATGTTCAGAGTGAGAGACATTGTAATATCCTCACATTAGTGTAGGAGTGAAATCTGGTATGCATTTGGGAGCTGGACACCAACAACTGTGTTCTCAGGTCCCACTGTAACCACAGCTTCAAAAATCACAACATATTTGGGAGAAACAGCAGGTAATTGTGACAATGAAGATATAAAGTTCACAGTTGTGAATTTAGGATGATGATGATGACGATGATGATTATTATGATTATTCCAGAATGAGATTTTCACTCTGCAGCGGAGTGTGCGCTGATATGAAACTTCCTGGCAGATTAAAACTGTGTGCCGGACCGAGACTTGAACTCGGGACCTTCGCCTTTTGCGGGCAAGTGCTCTAACAACTGAGCTACCCAAGCACGACTCACACCCCGTCCTCACAGCTTTACTTCTGCCAGTACCTCGTCTCCTACCTTCCAAACTTAACAGAAGCTCTCCTGCGAACCTTGCAGAACTAGCACTCCTGAAAGAAAGGATATTGCGGAGACATGGCTTAGCCACAGCCTAGGGGATATTTCCAGAATGAGATTTTCGCTCTGCAGTGGAGTGTGCGCTGATATGAAACTTCCTGGCAGATTAAAACTGTGTGCCGGATCGAGACTCGAACTCGGGACCTTTGCCTTTCGAGGGCAAGTGCTCTAACAACTGTGAGGACGGGGCGTGAGTCGTGCTTGGGTAGCTCAGTTGTTAGAGCACTTGCTCGCGAAAGGCAAAGGTCCCGAGTTCGAGTCTCGGTCCGGCACACAGTTTTAATCTGCCAGAAAGTTTCATTATGATTATTATTAAAATTAGTGATACCACAAATGACAGGGTTAGTAAGCAAAAAGGGTAGAAAAGAAAATGGCCCACAAATTAATGTAGACCTTTCTTTTTCTTTGTTTTATTTACCCTTGTATTATCAAAATGTAGACAATCAATAAATGATACAAGTATTTAGGAAGATATTTTATGCCAATAAAACAGTTTGTAATTTTGATTAGTCAGAATATATTAAAAATAAATTTTTCCCAAGGACCCTGTTAAAATAAAGAGGATTATCTTACATTCAGAATCATTTTGTACTCAGGTAAATGCAGTATACAGGAAAGCCTACCACAGTGTGTGTGTCATATTTTAGACATCATCTAACAGCACTAATGGCCAGTAATTTCAGTAAGTATAGGGAAAACTTTGTTACACAATACTACCATTCTCTTGTTATTATTTTCTAGTTCTTATTAAAGGATTTTAAAATGATGTTTACAAAACAATGTTAAATGATATTGGAAAAGTATGAAGATGTTATTTTTTATTGATTAAGTATATTACGTAATGTGTTACTTCAATGAGAGACTACATCTTTGGAGAATGTTTAACAAATATTCCAGCAAGTGCAGTGAAAACAGTGGAGATAAGGTGTTCAAAAGTGTAATTATCTATTTCTCACGAAAGGTGTGGAAAAGTAATGGCTGGAGGGGGTGGGGGCACCTTGATGCTCCTGTTGTTCTATGTGTACCAAGAATGGTCCACATTGATACCTGTCTTCACTACATCTCTCTACAGTGAATTCCTATTTCTCTGCAAACCTTTCTACACGTATTTCCTAATGCATGCACAAGAGCATGGGTTCCGAAAAAGGTAAGGGGAATTATGTAAATCCTATTAAATGTCACTGCAGAGTTGACAAATGAATAAACATTCAAGTAGGTATCCTGATAGTGCTGATCACATATTTTCTTAACAAATTATAGAACCAGTAACGTATCTCCAGATATTTCAAATTGATATTCAAAAATAAAATAAGAATGTGAACTAAGATTTTATGTGAACCAGAAATTCATTAATTTTCATAAAAAGATTAACTTACCACATTTGCAGCTTCATCTTCATCATCTCTTCTTCGGCCCACATCATACACTCTTACAAATGACTCCTCCACGGAGTCTAGGACACCTTGGTTTTCAACAATTGCGATCTGGGTTCCACTTTTGTTGCAGGCCAAGTCATACACATTCTTCTTTACATCAATTGTTGCTTTAAAGAGAAAAAAATGTAGTTAATACAGTACTGGAAAATTCTGTTTGGAATACAGATCCTGACACTGTATAATCTTAAGGGCAAAACAGTATAGGCTAGAAGAGAGAGAAACAATTAGAAAACAGGATAGGAATATGGAAACTCAGAAAGCTCTCTCGGGTGTGGGCAAGGGTAGAGACACATTACCATTAGCAAAAATGGATGTGACGATCGGGAGTGGGGAAGTTGTGGTAAAGATTAGAGGGAGATTCGAACCTCTGAGGAAACGGTGAGGAGGAGCTCGAGACTTGTGAATTACACTGCAGTGAGGTAATAGAATGAAGCAGTTGGGGTTATGAAGATTGAAGAAAGTGCACAAGGATTGGCAGAGTAAGTATGTGATGCAGAGAGAGAGTTCCCTCATACAGAATTAACATTAGCTGGTGCTAGGAATAAGGATACCCACTGCACAGGCTGTGGAGCAGCCAGATGCCACCCAAGTAGGGCTCAGTGGCATATTCTACCACTGGCTGGTCAACTGTTTCCATGGTCACAAGGTACTGGTGTCAACTCACCCAGATATACAGTTGGTTGGTGGTCATTCTGGCAAGCTGCACAGAAGATGCAGAGGAGCAGTTGTATGCTGCAGCTTCCATCACAACAAATGGACATGCCTCTGATGGTGCAGGATATGACAGTGACCAAAATGGAATGGGATAGGTCTTTCGCATAGACATAACTCAAGTGTCAATGGATGGGAAGTAGTAGTGGATGATGCTGCACCTCACTTCAGAGACTCAAAGTACAATTACGTGTGTGTGTGTGTGTGTGTGTGTGTGTGCGTGTGTGTGTGTGTGTGTGTGACAGAGACAGAGAGAGAGAGTGCGTGTTGCCGAAGTAAGTTAGTGTTATGGTTAAGACAGTGGACTTGCATGTGGGTGGAGTGTGGTTCAAATCATGATCCATGGTTTCCCTGTTTGCTTTAACTCGAATATCAGTTGTTCAACAAAACAGACATGGGTGATCCCCCCACCTGTGTGTGTGTGTGTGTGGGGGGGGGGGGATGTGGGTGAGGGGAGGGGAGAGGGGGAGGGGAGAGGGGGAGGGGTGAGGGGGAGGGGAGGGGAGAGGGGGAGGGAGGGGGGAGAGAATCAAGTCCATTTGAGCTATCTTAAACTACGAGTGTAATCCCAAAAGTAAGGTCTCCTATTTTTTTATACGTACATAGACCTGTTCATTTCTACAATGGTTTACATCAGTTTACAGCTTGAACATTTAGCTATTTTTCGACACAATCACCATTTCTGTCGATGCATTTTTGTAGCCGCTGTGACAGTTTTTGTATGCCCATGTCATACCAGCTCGCCGTCATGCTGTTCAGAACATTATAAACCTCTTCTTTCACCTCGTCGTTGGAGCTGAATCGCTTTCCGGCCAAATGTTCTTTTAACCTAGGGAACAGGGCGCCAAGTCAGGACTACAGGGTGGGTGGGTGATTATGTTCCACTGAAACTGTTGCAGGAGACCAACGGTTTGTCGAACGATGTGTGGGCAAGCGTTGTCATGGAGAATGTGTATGCCCTTGCTCGACATTCCTCTTCTCTGGTTCTGAATTGCCTATTTGAGTTTTTTCAGAGTCTCACAGTACCTGTCAGTGTTAATTGTGGTCCCAGCGATTCAGCTCCGACATCAAGGTGACAGAAGAGGTTCATAACTTTCTGAACAGCATGGCGGCAAGCTGGTATGACATGGGCTTACAAAAACTGCCACAGTGTCTACAAAAATGCATCAACAGAAATGGCGATTATGTCGAAAAATAGATAAATGTTCAAGCTATAAACTGATGTAAACCATTGTAGAAATAAACAGGTCTACATACTTATAAAAAATAGGAGACCTTACTTTTGGGATTACCCTCATACATACAGAAAATCATACGATTCTGCTGCCAATTAACTTTAAAAAATGGTAAAGGTTCCTTATATCTGCATAGATTTACTTATAATCTGATTATATTATAAAAAAGAACCATCCAATAACAGCAGCTCAAAAAAATAAAGATATTTGTTTCATAGCTGTGTCCTCAGATCTCAGATTATATCTTTTGCTATCTTTTTCACTTGATGAGGCCACACATCATAACAGATTTTAAAAAAGGTGACAAAATTAATGTTTTTATGCTTACCTATACACGAATAGTCAAATGCATCAAGAGTTTTAAACGATGAATCATATGGCAAGTCATCTTCTGTCTCTTGTTCAAGCAGGCGAGTATATATTATACTGCCATCTCTTGTGAAATTAATTTCACACTGATCGAGAACAGAGACAGTTCGTAATAAATGAAATGTTCGAAGATCCCAGACTTCTGTATTACAGACTACCTGTAACGGATGAAAAAAAAAAGTTTGTTACTGATCAAACATATTTATTCACATTTACAGATGCTACTCTTACCAAAATGATGCTACCATCACATAAGTATTGAAAAACTAATACTTATCTATCAGCAGCTGACATGCACAAACAGAATTTGACAAATATTATCTTAGAGAACCAAAAGTTTCTTTACGCAGATGCGATAAAATTATGTATTCTGGGATGGAGTAGGAAAGTCACATAGGATTGCAGGCCAGTGTTGGCATGTCAAGGCAGCATGTAAGTTAACTGGATACCAGGCTACAAACAGATGAGAGTTGAAAACCCAAGATGATGCAAAGAAGGTAGCCAGCAACTTGCATATTAGAGAAGTGCTGACAAAATACAAAAATTGGTCAAGAGAGAGAAAAAGGAAAGAAAAAAGACAAATAGTGTGTAAGAAGCCTAATAAAGGTACAGAGAGCAGTAAAAGGGAAAGATGATCAGATGAACGAATAAATCAGGAAATATACAGTAGTGGCAATAATAAGGGAGATTAAAGTAAGTTAAGGTACGTAGAACAAGGGATATTTTGAGTTTAACACTCAGTTAACATAGAGGTAATTAAAGATAGAGGGCAAACCCAATTAGTCAAGAATATGTGAGACAGTTGCTTATGGCTTAACTGAGGAACTATCCCAGGATTTTCCTGATGTAATTTAGACAAACTCCTGAAAAAAAAACTAAATTAAGGAGAATGTATTTAAATCCTACACCTACTGAATATGAGATGAGTTCATCTGTCATAAAATCCCTTTGTTGTGTGGAGCCATATGAATGATTAGGACAAAGAACACACTGCAATGTCCATCTGCTAAGAGATAAGGTCCTGGTACAGGTATAAATAATCTAAATCACCCAAGAATGAAGAAATCAGCTAGGTGATTATTATAGTAACCAGGGGCATACAACAGTCATTTGCAGCTTTAAACAACTGGGGAACACACTTTGTTCTTATACCTGAAATTTTCGGTGTAGAATAACAACATGTACAGAAATCTACAATGCTTTTGAACACTTACAGCCATCACCCAAAATAAAAGGAAGTCTCCACCAAAATCACAGATTGCCCTTTTAGAGTCAAACACTCAGTGTTCTGATATTCACAACCTAGAAGCAGCACATAGTGGTGCGTATTCACCCTCAAGAAGAAATCTAAGCCTTAGGAACAGTGCCTCGTTTGTAAGTAAGTTTGAATGAATCAGTGAATGAAAGGTGCTTTGCCACAGACAGGTTTAACTGACCCTAACTTCTGTCCCTTACTTCCAACCTCTCTTCCTACCATTGGTGCATCACACTGAATCTCAATAGTTAAGCAATGACTTGCAGGAAATCTCACATTTTATCACTGTTTCTTTTACTTTCATCTTTAGCTGCAAAATCAATCAGTCCGATTTACTGAATAAACATGAATCCTTGTGCACAGTGGATGGACATCTTTCTCTGAATCTGCAAGGAAAGGAAGAAGGGAGTCCTAGAAATTTCTGGACTTGTCTGTCTACTGCGTACATATGAAGAAGGGCTATAAATAACCTCAGTTCATTGGTGTGGACAAGAATTTTCTTGATGTGGTGTCTTTTCATCTGATCTAATGTTCTCACAATAACATGCAGTGTTAAGTGAACTTGATTAACAAATATTGAGAGCACATTTCATTTATGGCCATTAATGGGATCCCTCAATTTACACCAATCAATGCGAACAAAGACATGGCTGGGATGATAACCTAAAATTTGGGGAATCACAGACCTAAAATATTTTCTAGATTATTATTAACCCCTCCCCATTCTCACATTGTGTTCTTTTAAGTCTAAATGAAGTCTAGATCTCTTCAACACCCAAGTTGGTAGGTATATGGTTCCATCCTTGCTTGAGAGTACCTGTACATAATACTACTCTGTCAAGGGTTGTTAGACTCCTACTAGTTTTGTTGCTCAAGAAGACTCCCAAAAAAACTGGTGGAGGGTGAGAAACAATATGCAAGGCTGATGACCTGGGAAACAACAGGATATTATAGGCCTGGTGCCCCATAACAAGATGTCACCTGAGTGCATGAGATGGCTACCAGCTTCATCGCAGAAACTGTGAGTATGGTCGAGTCTGAATGTTTGCAATGGTACTCTGAACTTCTCATAGTAAACAGTGGCAATACCTTTTGAGTATAATAGCGGAAATTAAGCATCCATAATCTGACAGGGGTTACACACAAGCTTTGCAAAATGCGTCAGATACATACTGTCAAGCTGGTTGAATTGTCGAAGGCAGCCTCACACACAGGTTGGAAGAACATTTCACTATTTGCAGTATTATACTCTAACCGATAGTGGTCATAAGGTCTGGAGTCACATGGGGGAATCCTCAAGAAATTCTGTGATAATGTTTGATAACATATCTCCTAACTTCCACTATCACATGGAGACTCTTACTGCCCCTCTTGATGCATCTGGTGTGTACCAAACAAAGAAAACGGCTGCTTGGGTAGCAGAAAAAATGTGGAACATACTAAGATTATTCAAGTTATTCTCAAATGAGAACTTACATCTTGGCAGATCAGAAAGAAAATTTATTAATCTTTTAGTAAACTACAGGATCACCCATAGAAAGGTTCCAGAATTAGTTTCACTTACAATAATAATAACAATAATGCCCACACAGTACTTGGAAGCAGAAAGCTGGCTGAAACCAGACATGAATTACAGTGAATCCAAAATGTTGGTGGTGTATTTATTACTATACAGAAATCAATGATACCTAGTCAGCTTGTTATACTCTGAATGCGGAATAATTTGTGTAAAGGTAAGCACCAAAGGTGAGTCAAAAGTGGAAACTAGAAAAAGGAGCTGTGGTGGCAGAAAATTTTTGATGGAATTTGGAGAATATCGTGAAGCAAGTAAGTTTCCTGCTCACACTTTTGTTAATGGAGGAGGTAGGGGGAGGAATTTGTCAGCTGCACAATGGGAGACATACGATATAAACTGGTGTTGGGACATGAAGGAGATTGTTATGAATTACTTCAAGCAATGTCTTAGACCTCCTAGTACTGAACAGATCAAACCCTTCGGAGGGAATCGGTGACTATAAGGCTGTTACAGTGCCAATGAATGCAAGGGTTACAAGAAATGTCAAGGAAGATAGGACAGGAAAGAAATTGAAATATCTGACCAGCCAACATGAAATATTCAGCTCCAGGGAGGAAGATACAGAGCACATGTGGATAAAATTCGAAAACAATGCACCATAGGCCTTAGATCTATATGTGCTTAAATCTATATGAGGGATGGGAGACATCTGCAGTGGTTTAATTGCCACACTGAGAAGTTGCTACAAAATCAAAGTCAGCTTCATCACCAAGAAACAGAAGCTGAAAAAAATCCAAAATTAAGGTAAGAAAAGCAATGCAAAAAGTGTTCAATGAATTTGAAATACATTTTTGCCACCCAATATGACTACAAACCCTAAGCATTTTGTCTAAGTAAAGACAGTAATTGGATCCAAATCATCTATTCAGTCATTTAATTAGTATGCTGAGAGAGAGAGAGAGAGAGAGAGAGAGAGAGAGAGAGAGAGAGAGAGAGAAAGTTGTAACAGTGAATACGGTCTAATCGTCCAATCGACCTGTTTCGCAGCAGATGTTCATAATATACATCGTCCTCTCAATAGTTCCTCAAACCCTTAAATGGCAGAGGCTGAGATAGGAAATTGTGAAATAGAAATTTACCTAAAACAGCTACACAGTGGAAAGGCAATAGTATATATTACAGGTTGTCAAAGACATGAAGGGTGCCAAGTCATTAGCAAGAAGCTCGGTCTCATTTTCAAGAAGGGCTGTTGGACAAATGCTAATAAACTGTAGACCTTATCTCCGATTCTAATCAATTGTACAATTACAAAACATGTTTTACATTTTTTGAGAATGTATATGTCCTCTATACAAATTAACATGGGTTCCACCACAAGTGATCTAGCAAAATTCAGTTCATTCTATTCGCTATGAGTTCCATAGCACTACAGATGACGCAAAGCTTGATAGCATGAGGATGGCCTTCGATACAATTCTGCACTGCCCTTTAATGAACAAAGTATGAGTCTAATATGTACTGGACCAGATTTGTTACTGCATTGATCTTTTTTTACTGCATCGACCTTAACATGCCTTTCTTAACAGAACAAAATCAACAAATGCGACGGTAATTTCAAGAGTATATCAAGGAAGAATTATAAAATGTGTATATAAATGATCTCGTGCAGGGGTGTACAAACCCAGAGGTCGCATGTGGTCCAAAGAAAGTATCAATGCAGTCCAAGAAGTGAGCACCTGTCACAAAATCTGTAAAAATTCCATTGTGGCCCAGTCAAGTCAAAATGTTTGACATCCCTGATCTTGTGGATAGTGTCAGAAGCTCTGTGAGATTGTTTGCAGACTATCCTGGTTGTCTACAGGAAAGCTGCAATGCCTGAAGACATATGCGTTACGGGGTGGAGAACTGCAGGATTCCACTAGATAGGTGTGATGTAGATTACATGGAGGATGCAGCTGCTCAGGTAGCAGAGTACTTGTGGAGTGCCCAAGAGGGCTAAGTGATAGCCTGAGCACCTCTGATGAAAAGAAGATTCTGCTGCCAATTAAATTTAAAAAATGGCCAAGGATCCTTATATCTGCATAGACTTACTTATAATCTGATTATCTTGTAAAAAAGAACCATCCAATAACAGCAGCCCAAAAAATAAAGATATTTGTTTCATAGCTGCCAATCAATATGCAGAGAGTGAAATAGGAACCCTTACAAAGTAAAGATACTAGTAAAAATATAAGTAACTAAGTCTCTGAATGTACTGCTCTCCGGGAACACTATCATGCTCAAATTATACTCAAAATTGAGAGCTGGACATAACTCAAAGCAGAAAGTTTTGAACTATTTAATGATACACAGAATGTAAAGTGAACAGACAGGTTAAATGGCAATAGGAGAGGAAGTGTTCACTACCATTGAAAAAATATTATGGCTATCAATTTTAAAACTGAGTGACTGGAAAGGTATGTGGACAGAAATGACCAGTTTAGGTGAACCCAAATGACAAACAGAAGTTTTTAGCAGGCACCAAAATCTTCTGTAAGATTTTAAGAACCATTCAAAAAAATCTGTTCTCAACAGCACCAAAGTACCCCAGACATGCAATATTAGTTAGAGGTGACCTTAATCTACATAGCATGGTCTGGGATGTCTATTGGTTTGTTGCAGATAGTCTTGTTAATAAGTTTTGAACACATTCTCCAAAAACTTGCTTGAACAGCTAGTACAACAACCCACACACAATGGAAATTTTTTGGACCCTTTAGATGTAAACAGGCCTGACCTTATTGACAGCATTAATGCAGAGACAGGGATATCACAGCAGCACTGGTCACTAAAGTTAAAAAATCAACGATTATCATCCTACTTAGAAAGTAAATGGTCATCATTCAGCGCCAATATGATGGATATAGTGGAAGTATGGGCAATGTTTAAAGTGATTGTAAATCATACTCTGAAGAAGTATGTGCCAAGTAAGTAGATTTGGGACAAACAAGACCCATCTTGGTTTAATAACAAAATTATGTAAATGCTGAGGAAGCAGAGGTTATTCCACTCTCAGTACAAGAAAGTATGTGCAAATGACAACAGGCATTTGTGCAGCTGACAAAAAGTGAATGCGCTAAACTACTATGTCAACATTCATATGTTAGTCAAAGACTATCTCAGAACCTGAGAAAATACTGATTCTACATAAAATCTCTAAGCAGGTTGAAGACTTATATTCAGTCAATCATACCATAATTTGACCATCACAAGGATTGCTGTACAGAGGACATATAAAAAGGTGCCCTGGAATTGAGAAGTAACTGAAAGAGTTGAAAATCTATGTCTAGATAGAATCGCACTTCCATTTTATGGAGAGTGTGCTTCAGTAAAGGTCCCTTAAGTCACCACTTCAGTGGCCGTGCATTCAAATGTCAACACTGAGCATGCCTAATTTCTGACCTCATATTATGGAAAAGCATGCTATGAAGCCTTTCTAAATGTGTAGAGCAATATCAACCATGTAAGATATTCGGAATGTGCATCTGAACATAGACAAATGAGATAGTAAAGTTCCATCTAGTAACAAGCTGGCCGTCTCTCTTCAGTAAAGAGCTAGGTTATACCATATTGGATTTCAGTTGAAGCCTGTATTTGGTGGGCTGCATTTTTATTTATATAACTTACGTTCTACCAATCTATGTTGTTTCAAAGCACCAGCACTTGAGGATCTTTTGAAAATGCATCATTATTTAAATGATTTGTTGCAATAAAATAGCAAGATGTATCATATTGTTAGCTGCAGAATATTGGCTGTATAACTTGTGTGTTATGAAAATATACCGTTTCAAGGCAACAGCACATTGAAGATCCATCAAAAAATGACTGTTTTTGGTACAATTTGTTACAATTGTGTTCTAATCCAAGAACACTGTAATTTATTGCTTGAACAGTACACACACACACACACACACACACACACACACACACAGACACACGGAAGGCAAGGTACAATACAATTAGCAATACCCAACAGGCCAGCAGAGCCTTGCACTCTGGCTGCATACACAACTGCAGTCATATTAGCAGGCCATGTGATCTCTAGTGGCTGAACCAAAGCACAAACTTAACATGCGAACTACAAAGCAGTGCACACACAAAACTGGTAGCTACATCAAATTAAGTGTGGCTTATTGATCATGTACTCATACATAGACGACATGCTTCAGATATATTAGAAGTGGATAGTTGTCGTCGTGCACATGAAGATAGTGATCACTATTTGATAAGAATCAAATATAGACAGAGGATGGATGGTTACAGACAGACCAAGAAAACTATTGTGCCACGGTTTGATGCTAAATTAAGAAATGATGAAAACACAGTACAACAGTATAAAACTATTTTGACAAATAGACTTAATGAAGTTGAAGATCAGGCAGGCAAGATTATCGAAAAAAGATGGGAAACAGTCAAAGGTACAACACAGAAGACAGCCAAAACTGTACTCGGTAAAAAGAAGCAATTGAGAACCCAAGTCTGGTTTGATGAAGATTGTATGAGGAAGATATAAGGATAGAATGAGGCAAGAAAAAGAATGCTGCAGAGGAGAACAAGAACTACCGTAGCAGAATACCAGAAGAAGAGAAAGGGAGCAGAAGAGAGAAATTGGAAAACAGTGGATTGATGAATTAGAAGAGAGAAAGACTATGAAACAAGGAAATTCTATGTGCGGGTGAAAGACATAATGAAAGGATTCTAACATAGAGCAGTTTTCTGTGAATATAAGGAGAGAAATCTGATTGGAGGGAAAGATCAGCTTTTAGATAGATGGGTGGTGTATTTTAGTGAACTAATGAATACAGAATCAAAAAACGAATGTGAAGTAGACGCTGCTGGGAGATGAGTTGGAGCAGGAAGTAAACAGAGAAGAAGAGTGCCAGGAAACTGTCGAGGAACCTACACTGGAATAAGTTAATGCTAGTATCAAGACTCTTAAAAAAAAATAATAAAGCTCCAGGAGAAGACAATATTACAATAGAAATTATAAAATATGGTGGAGAAAAACTAATAAGAGTTTTGCAAGAGATTATAGTAGAAATATTGTGGAAAGAAAATAGGCCGGAACAGTGGAATACACTATGACCTATACATAAGAAACATGCAAAACTGACTGCAAATTATAGAGGAATTGCACTCCTCTGTATAGAATATAAAGTATTACAAAAAATCAGTATATATGTAGGAGAGTATCTAGGAGACTACCCGTATGGTTTCAGAACTAATAGATCTACTACAGACCAGGTTTTTACCATCAGACAGATCACTGAAAAATGTTATGAGTATAACATCGATGTCCACCAGCTGTTCATTGATTTCCAACAAGCATATGGTAGTATCAAAAGGGATCAATGTAGGAGCACCCAACAAACTAATAAGACTGGCCCAAATGACTTTGAGAAGAACAGTAGGTAAAGTTAAGGTTGAGGGCACTTTATCGAAGGCATTTGAAGTTAACCAAGGATTGTGACAGAGTGATGTGTTCTCCACTATTCTGTTTAATGTCGCCTTGGAGAAGGTAATGCGAAACACACAGAGCGGTAACCCTGGGGGAACACTGTTTAATAGAGTGACACATGCTCTCGCATATGCAGATGATATTCATTTGATATCCAGGAGGAAACAGGACCTTGAAGAAAAGCTCAAAAAAATATAAAAGTTATGGAATGGAGATGGGGCTGACAATTAAAAAGTCAAAGACAAAGTATATGTTAACATTTAGGAAAAGGTATAGTGAAGGAAAAAAAGCATGACTGTCACCGGGAAAGAATTTGTGTGTTTTAAATATCTTGGGTCACTGGTAACTGAGAATAATGATATGACAGAAGGAATACATGCAAAGATTACAGCTGGTAACAGGAGCTATCTCACACTGATTAATGTATTTAAAGCAAGAAGCCTTAGTAGGATCTGAAGCTGACATAGTATTGTACAATAGTGAGATCTGTGGTGATGTACGGTTTGAAGACTTGGATAATGACGTAAAATGATGAGGTGTTGCAAATATGGGAATGGAAACTCTTCACGGCAGTGAATCATAGGGGATTTTGATGAATTTGAAATAATGAAGAGATCAGAGAGTTATACAACAAACCAGACATCACGACAGAAACAAAGAGTAGTAGACTATGTTGTTTGTGACATATGGAAAGAATGATGGAGAGCAGCACAGTCAAGAAAGTTTCCAAAGGAAAACCAAGTGGACACTGCATAATGGGTAGACCAAGGACCAGATGGCTATACAACGTGGAAGATGACTTGAGAAGAATGGGATTTAGAAGATGGAGAGCCAAGGCGGCCAGCAGGGAAGAGTGGGCAGAGATTGTCCAGGAGGCAAGGCCCTACATGGGCTGTAGTGCCAAGGAGTCAGTAAGTAACAACATACTGGTGATTAAAGCTTTCAGGAGATACGGTCTAAAACACGGTCAGGTGTTGTAAAAGTTCAGTGTGGCCTGGTGGGAAGAAGCAATAACATGTGAAATTACAAAGATGTGTGTATTTAGATCATGTGCTGCTAATCCCAACTTTTTTTTAATCATCTTTGGATTTTCTAAAAAGTTTTTGGGATTTCTTATTAATTTACTGGAGGTATGTTCCACAATATTCGATGTTATATAAATGTAGGTGCACTCTTTCTCATGAATGTGTCTATTCAATTGGCTTTATCTACTAAAGAACTTGCACTATTTGCAGTAAGATATTTTGCATTTTCTTGTTTCAAGCCTGAAGATTCTGCTACTGAATAGAAACAGTGATCTAGAGGGGTGGAGGGGAGAGTGCATGTCGGGGGGAGGGGGGTGGGGCAGTGCGAGATGGGCACTGAGTGGGAGGGAGCCATAGTGCGGTGCGAGGGGTGGGAGGGGGAAGGGGGGATGGCACAGAGCAGTGTCTGGCAGGTGGGGGACAGGGTGGGGAGCAGAAGACACAGGGGGTGCAGTGCGGGGGTGGGGGAGACAGCAAGGGTGGGGGAGACCGCAAGGGTGGGGGAGACCGCAAGGGTGTGAAGTCATCAAGGTTTCATGAAAGATATATTCTTACCATAAGAATGCAATATCAATTTAGTCAAAAAATGTGAGGGGGAAGGCAGAAGGGTGGGGGATCATTCAAAGACAAGAGGTTGACCACTATTTATCTTCTGGAAGAGAGAAACTACTTAAAGAGCAATTTTAGATAGGAAACAAAATCCATAGCTTTCAGAACAATATGTTTCTTCTTCAGTGATAAAAGAAGATCAGTACATTGTGGATGTATGGATAGCAATGATTTATCTAGCAACTATAAATCACTCTAGGTGATGTGTGGAGAACTGTAGGTATAACTATGCTCATTCTGAGGCATTGCTTCAGAAACTCATTGGCTATGATTTGCACCTCTTCTTATTCTAAAATGGTTCAAATGGCTCTAAGCACTATGGGACTTAACAGCAGAGGTCATCAGCCCCCTAGACTTAAAACTACTTAAACCTAACTAACCTAAGAACATCACACACATCCATGCCCGAGGCAGGATTCGAACCTGCGACCATAGCAGCAGTGCGGTTGCGGACTAAAGCATCTAGAACTGCTCAGCCACAGCGGCCGGCTCTTCTTATTCTGTTCTTTTTTGTATGAACCAGGACAACCTTCCTATATAACATTCGAGTAATTTACTAAAAGTTTTTGTTTCATCGAAACAGATATCTCCGGTTTTGAAAGCTAGCATATGTGTCACTTTGTATTAGCATTTGAGACATCACTTGATAAGTTTTTGTTGATTTTATTAATTAGTTGAGTACTAACTGCTAAATTAGAAGTGTCAGAATATCAAAATTGTCACATACCTCTAATCCATTGGGATGGAATACACCACTTAAATTTTGATTGAGTTTGTCAAACTTATGTATTTCTTTGCCCGATGTAACATCCCACAGTACACCATCTGAAAGTACTAGTTCATCTGTCGGACTAAATGTTGCTTTATTTTTTGTATACTGGTTCGATATTTGTGGAGTTAGCGTCTGAATTTTTTTGCCTGTTGCAACATCATATATCTGAAAATAACAATAAATAACAGTAATATTTCAAATGGTAAAACCTTTACAAAACTACTGTTAACACTATACATGCATTTTCAGCAAATACACTGCAACTGACAATCATACTGATAAGTGAGAGGAGAGAGGTAGGAGGAGGACGAGAAAAATACCACAGAGATGGGAGTGGCAATGCCTCTGATTTGCCCAAAGCAATGAATGACAAAGATTACTCTTATGTAGTGGTGAACACTTGTGTGTGCTACTCACCATACTGTATTAATTATTTAACATTGTGTTTTGAGATAGTTCATCCACCATCTACTTGATATAGAAATGTCATGGTACACTAAATGTTGAAGCTGTATCGCTGTATCAGAACATATTCTTTAAATATGTTGTCCAGTCACATCAATGTGACCACCTGTAAAAAGCCGGAATAACCACCTTTCGCAGCACAAGCAGGAACAGACTCAATGAGACAATGATGTAGGCTGGAGCAATTAATTAAAATTTGTACCAGCACTGGGACTAGAACCTGGGTCTCCTCCTTACCTAGGCAGATGCGCTATCCACTGCACCTCACTGGCAATATCACCATTGCATGGAATACCATACATCATCTCCTCCACTGATACAAATTCCAATCCACGCCTCAGCCCATGTCTTCAGAAACATCAATTGCAAAAGTCAATGACGTTCTAGAAGGTACCAACAGGGATATGAAGGCACGCAAACTTCAGTGCTGTGATCAGCTGCACTAGGTTTCATGGTTGAGGATCCAAGGTGAAAACGATCGAGATGGTCCCACATATTCTCGAATGGGTTTCGATCCAGGGGAGGGATTGGGAGGAGGTGGGAAGGGGGGCAGAGGAGAATGGTGACCAATGATGATGATGAGGTCCCATACTCCGAGGAGCGTAGGGGATGATGAGGGAGACCTGCACTACCGTACTAGGCAAGGTCCTAGTGGAGGTGGTTTGCCATTGCCTTCCTCCGACCGTAATGGGGATGGATGATGATGATGATGATGATGATGATGATGATGCAGACGACAACAACAACACCCAGTCATCTCGAAGCAGGAAAAATCCCTGACCCTGCCGGGAATCAAACCCGGGACCCCAAGCGCAAGATGCGAGAACACTACCGCAAGACCATGAGCTGCGGACAGGTGACCAAGGGAGTATGATAAAATCATCCTGGTGCTCTTTGAACTATGCACATACACTGTGAGGTGCTCAACATGTTGCACTGTGCTGCTGGTAGATGCCATTGTGCCGATAAAAAACAAACTGCATGTAGGTATGGACATGGTCCCCAAGGATAGAGGCGTACTTGTTGAGGTCATCTGTGGTCGGTGGCAGCGATAATTTCCTTACGTGCTAGGTCTGCCTTGGTGATAAGGGGTGGGACGGGGCCATAGAGGTCTGAAGGGCACAAACAGACTGTCTTGACGCAGTATGTGTGTCCGGACAGTCAAGCGAGCCTGAAGGTGTTTTTTCTGGCAGGTGCATGGCGATACCTGCTGTGGTCAATGCCATGTGGAATACCAGTGCTAGTGGAGTTACATGAACCTGTTGCAGTGTACCTTCTGTAACGACAAGCGACTACGGCTGTTGGTTAGGCCCTGTCTGGACTCTGTGCATTTGTACAGAAGTAAACATCGCAGTCTGCTTAATTAGGGCAACCTTGCCACTGCACTGCAGAAAAGGTGATATTCTGCGAAGGTTACGGCACTGTATTGATTTCACCTTAGTTTCCTGAAGGGTGGAGTGTGAGATTGGTGGAGTAATTTGAGATGTACTTCACAGTATGATTGTCCATAGTGAGCACGGTCCTTACATACTGATAGAATGGAAGTATCAGGCATGTTGGCTCCAGGAATGTTTTGGTGGCTCCTGTTTGAGTAGTGATATTAAGTGATCGCTAATGGTGTTTCAAGCCTTTCAATTGTTTTTAAATTTTAAGCTCACAGTGTTTAAACTTGGTAGGCCTTGGGGTTGTTTAGTCAATTACTGTTACTTTAATCTAATCTGCAGTTTGTGGAACAGTGTAAATTTGATTTCTGGTGGATAATCATAAACTTGAAACATTCATTGATTTAATTGATCTTCCAGCTGTCTTGCTGGTGTTATTTAAAATTTATTACGGTTTTGAAGTTTCTTTCCTTTTAAATAAGTTTTAAAGTTACCTTGCACATTGTATGGATTTGCTGTAAGTGTTTTATAGCTGTTTGTGTGTTAAAGCTCTGTTTTAGACAGCCACCTTGTTAGTATTTTTCAATGTTGCTTGCCCAAGGCCGACCACTGTTGGTGTCATCTTGGCACTGGGGCATGTTGCACCCATTGTAAGAAAAGAAATATATGAATCTGAAGTTTAATTCTTACATACATATGAATGTGCAATGATTATTAATTGTATTATAACTTTGTAATAAAGAGTGTAATTTGTTAAACTTACGGTTCTGGGTTGTGGTCATGGCAACTCTTGCCTTTTTTTGTTTTTCTTTTACTCAAGTGTGTTTAAAATGCTGAGCTGTTGTTTATTACTTTTACCAATATGGTTTAAGTTTTGTGTGTTATTTTCCTTTATTTCTCAGCAAACATGGTTATGTGTTATTTTCCTTTATTTCTCAGTAAACATGAGGGGGGGGGGGGGGGGGAGAAGAGATTCTCACTTGTGTTGATCCACTGTGCCTTCCAGAATGATGAGATCACCCGGGGAATGTCACGAAAACATTTTACACACCGTAACGCTCCCTCCTCCAGCCTGGTCCTTTCCGACAATTATTGTAGGGCCGTACATGCCAACAGTCATTTGCTTGACAGAGCATAAAACGTGATGCATCTGTAAAGTCCACCTGATGCCACAGTGTGCATATTCCAGCCTTCGTTGCCTATGAACGGCAGTCAGCATGGGTGCATGAACCAGTTGCCTGCAGCAGAGGCTCATACACAGCAATGTTCGTGCGTGGTAGTTCAAGAGATTATTAGTAGCCCCTCGGTTCAGCTGAGCAGCCAGTTGCTCTTTCGTTGCACATCTATTTGCCTGTAGACATATCTAAAGCTGTTGTTCAGCCCTTTCATCTACGGCCTGGGGTGTACCACCATTGCCTCAGGGGCCGGTTTCAGATAGTGCCATTTTGTCATGCATTTACACATTAACCAAGTCAGCATGCAACAGTTTACAAACTTGGCAATTTCAGAAATGTTTCCACCCACGGGCCTGCCCTTCTGGATACGAGATAAATTGTTCTGTTTCCACACAGCTGAAATGTTTGCTGCACCCCTCCTCCCCCTCCCGATGTTCTTTATATACCCTCCATTACTAGTGCTATCACCTGCAGAATGCGAGTCTTTATTTCACGTTGATGTTGAACGTATATGGTGGTCACATTAATGTGACTGGACCATGAATAAAGCCACTGCCGCAGGCCATGCAAACAGTATGGATAAATATGGTGAACTTAAATAATAACAAAGCTAAGGTTGAACTTCACAATTTTGTTTTTTAACACTGCTAACTCTTTTATGCTAACAGCTGTCTTCAGAAACAAATGATCAAAAAAATAATTTTTTATTTAATAAACTTTGCACTTGCTACTTTCTCTGAGAGAGCAGCTGTGTTAAGTCATAGCACATCTGGGTACAAAAATAAGTTCAAATAGCTCTGAGCACTATGGGACTCAACATCTGAGGCCATCAGTCCCCTAGAACTTAGAACTACTTAAACCTAACAAACCTAAGGACCTGTGACCTTAGCGGTCGCACCAAAAATAAGTCTGTGAAACAGGGTACTGATACCAATGTGCTTATTAGCAACTGTTGCTTCAAATAGAAAACTGCTATGACGCCTGCTGATAAGCTTTCAAGTCATTTCATGAGAATTTCAACTAACATCTTATCAGATAACAGAGGAAGTGCAGATAGTCTACAAACTTCTACAAGAGAATTTCAGGAATGTAACTATTTAACACAACATAAGAACAGAGTATCTGACAAGTTGTCCAAGATTTTACTTTCATTAAGTGGTTTGCAATTTTTAAATGGTTTCTTTTCATGTCTGAAACATTTGTTTGACTAGCTTTTTTCTGGTGTTTGAAAACCAACATAACATATTTCCTAACATAGTTACTTCACATTTAACAGAAAGTGAAATAGCACAGATATACTTACTGTTGCAATATGGTTTCTTGTGCCAATTATACGATCTTGAACAAACTTGCTGAATTCAACATAATCTTCTTCTGGAAGAGCAAATCTGGAAGAAGAACAAAACCTATTAATTTTCAGTCACAAAAGCTGAAGAGAGGAAACTAATCATAAAGCAAGAATAAAGAGGCACAGACCAAACATGAGGTGTCTCATCAAGAATATTTTAGTATATGCAATTTTCAGCCACAAATCTCAAAAGCAACAACGCCAACAAACAAATTGTATCCCTAAGAATGAGCATATATACATAGAAAAGGAGGACTTGGCAACTCAGAATCCAGGTTGTGAAGGACTCCAATGGGTTTGAGGACAAGGAGAGAGAAAAACGACATTTTGCTTCTCCTTCCTAACCATTCCCAACCAGCCCCTATTTTTTTCTTTGAGAAAGAAATTTAACAGTTCTGAAAGCTTGGATAGCTTTTTCTCCATACTTTTATGTCTACTGATTATGCTTAGAATTTCATCTCCTTAAGGGGCTCCGGAACGCCCTATACTTGCAATGTTAAAATAACGCTTATAAATTACATATTTCCTCACAAAGTATTTGAGGTAGGAAGTTGAACTTTTTACAGATTATTTATTGGAATATGGGCTACAACTTAACACAGGGATTTTACAAAATTTTAGTTCAGTTATTAAAGATGATTTTTTTCAATTGTAATGAAAATTCACAACATTTTTTTGCAATTTTTTATTTATATATTCAAAAATATACAGTTTTTTGGAAAAAGGATGTGTTAAATTATGCAGAAGATACTGTGTAACATTTACTGAAAGTTTGAAACAAATATGTTTGGAAGATCCTTAGAAAACATGTAATTAGTATGAGAAAATAAAAGTTTTGGGAATCGAGCGACAAAGATTGGATTAACTTTTTAGTGAATTCCAGGTCCATAGGATGGATTATCTTCATCCTCTGCAAACTCCTCCTCCAGCTTCCTCTTGTTCCTCCTCCTGTTTACTCTTGCTTGTATTTCTAGACTCTTTACAGCCCTGTCTGCAGCCCGAAGGCGTTTCTTGTCTAAAGCAAGCATCGCTCGTTGTTGTGTTCGTAGATTTTGCTACCATTTTCTTCAGTTGCAGTTACTGCAACACTGTTCCAAAAGGTGGTCATGTATGAACACTTATCACATTTCAGTTGTATTTCACTAGCAAGTCCTATGTGCTTTATTATGGAGAGTTCCAGACCAACTTCACTACAATGAATACATCTTACACAGTTTGAAAAAATTCCTTTGAGAACCGGCATATCAAATATTTCATTCACATCCGATTCGCCCATAAAACATTCATAGTTTTCACTCATTGAACCAAGCTTCTTCTGTGAAGTATTTTCTTTCCCACTTTGACTGCTATGGGCAGGTGTACTTGAGAGGTTAGGTTCACTCACTTGGTTATCGTCTTTATTGTTTACAGTAATAACACATACCTTTGGCTTTCCAACATTTCTCCTTTTCTTAAAAGCCTTCAGAGGATTTCTAATAACTTTACTTTTACTCATTATTATACTTCAACAAAACAGAGACTCACGAATCAGAATTAATTACGAATATTTTCGAGATAACGACAGAGTAAATAAACATGAAACAATCGACAATCACACCAGCGATATATATTGAACCATCACAGGTTAGCCACAACACATACTTTATCTCACATCACTAAAATGTACCTGATGAACACGGACGTTAATAATAACACCATTTGACAGCAGTTTAACAGCGCCACAGTGGGTCGCGCCCATGTAGAACACATTTCAAAAAAAATTTAAAAATAGTTGTAGTCTTCGGAATGGAATGAATTATATATCTATTAAAAGGTCTGCAGATTCAGAAAACGCAAAAAAGTAAAAATTGAACTTTTCATGATTTTGAGCCTTTCCGGAGCCCCTTAAGGTAAACACTGGGAATATATTCCAGCAGTTTGCAATTTTCTATTTTTTTCTGGTTAAATTTTCCTTTGATACATAAGTTAATAAAATCAGATATACAGCCATTACAAACTGCACTGGCACTTGATTTTTGTAATAAATTCATAAATCAATCTTCTGGAGCAATTAATTCATGTAACAACTTCTACTGGATCAATGTTAGTCCCATGTAAACCTCTATTGTGTGGCTGTCTCTTAAGTTCTATTTAAAACCATTGCAACCATGACTGTTTCTTTTTTATGACCCGACATGACTACTTGTGTTGCTTTGCATTTTGGCAAAGTGACCAAACGTTATTCAGTATTTCCACGAAGTAACCCGAAAGGGCATTTACACTTGATCGCCAACATTGTCTTGCAAGTGCTCATCTCATAACTAAATTAGTTATCATCACTTTTCTGACCACTTACATGTTTTAGAATGTGCTCACTGTACATACAGATGATTTCAACAATATTTCTCATGTCCTTTCAGAAAATGTACACATTTTTCACGCCTGAGGATATTATGGCAGAGCTGTTATGAACTTGTGATGAACTGTCTGTTCTAGGAAAATTCAGAAGATTGAAAGGATACCATAGCAATTAAGTGAGCATGATGCGGATTCAAATGTGGTTGTCTCTTCAAGTGACAAATCTTCCAATTAATTTGTTACTAAAGATTGTTGTACGGGTAAAGATCGGCAGATGAAATCAGTCTTAGCGCAGGTCCCAAAAGTTGTATCATCATTTCTTACGAGCAGGAACCTTAGCATTGGCTACAACAGCAAAGACTCCAACAAAAGTCTCCTGCCTTTAATGTGATGATAAACTTATGGATGACAATATTATGTACAGTACCACACATACAACAAACATTTGTTGATTGTATGACAGATATTGTGACCCACAAGATAATGACCATCTGGAAATGAATACGCTGGGAAGTTTCCTATCTCCATTTCTGAAACCTGTGGTATAAAAATGGGCCTGATATATTTGCTGTTATTATGTCATATAGAAGATCCTGCAACATTCCTCTAGTAAATGCTGTTCCAACCTATGTGCCTGCTGGCGGTCAGACGGACAGGCACAGGCACGGGTACAGCAGGACAAACAACTGAAGTGTGTTGAAAGGCACCAGGGAGGTACCTGCGCTCTAAGGGGCAATGTTGGAACAGCTTAGGCTAGAAGGTACTGACAGAAATTAACTACTGATAACTATTATTTCAGTGCGCCTCTTGCAAGAATTATATTGGAAAAAAAGGGTAACATTAGTCAGAACATAACAAAAGAACAAACCCGATATTACCCCACAATTTTTGTCCAAGAAATGAAGTAGTGTTGCTTCATGGCTGTTCGGTTTTAGAAAGGATTTAACAATGGTGCCTCAAGTTCCCCCCCTATGAACCATGGACCTTGCCGTTGGTGGGGAGGCTTGCGTGCCTCAGCGATACAGATAGCCGTACCGTAGGTGCAACCACAACGGAGGGGTATCTGTTGAGAGGCCAGACAAACGTGTGGTTCCTGAAGAGGGGCAGCAGCCTTTTCAGTAGTTGCAAGGGCAACAGTCTGGATGATTGACTGATCTGGCCTTGTAACAATAACCAAAACGGCCTTGCTGTGCTGGTACTGCGAACGGCTGAAAGCAAGGGGAAACTACAGCCGTAATTTTTCCCGAGGGCATGCAGCTTTACTGTATGATTACATGATGATGGCGTCCTCTTGGGTAAAATATTCCGGAGGTAAAATAGTCCCCCATTTGGATCTCCGGGCGGGGACTACTCAAGAGGATGTCGTTATCAGGAGAAAGAAAACTGGCGTTCTACGGATCGGAGCGTGGAATGTCAGATCCCTTAATCGGGCAGGTAGGTTAGAAAATTTAAAAAGGGAAATGGATAGGTTGAAGTTAGATATAGTGGGAATTAGTGAAGTTCGGTGGCAGGAGGAACAAGACTTCTGGTCAGGTGACTACAGGGTTATAAACACAAAATCAAATAGGGGTAATGCAGGAGTAGGTTTAATAATGAATAGGAAAATAGGAATGCGGGTAAGCTACTACAAACAGCATAGTGAACACATTATTGTGGCCAAGATAGATACGAAGCCCACACCTACTACAGTAGTACAAGTTTATATGCCAACTAGCTCTGCAGATGACGAAGAAATTGAAGAAATGTATGATGAAATAAAAGAAATTATTCAGGTAGTGAAGGGAGACGAAAATTTAATAGTCATGGGTGACTGGAATTCGAGTGTAGGAAAAGGGAGAGAAGGAAACATAGTAGGTGAATATGGATTGGGGGACAGAAATGAAAGAGGAAGCCGCCTGGTAGAATTTTGCACAGAGCACAACATAATCATAACTAACACTTGGTTTAAGAATCATGAAAGAAGGTTGTATACATGGAAGAACCCTGGAGATACTAAAAGGTTTCAGATAGATTATATAATGGTAAGACAGAGATTTAGGAACCAGGTTTTAAATTGATTGGTTATGACCTGTAGATTAAAACTGAAGAAACTGCAAAAAGGTGGGAATTTAAGGAGATGGGACCTGGATAAACTAAAAGAACCAGAGGTTGTACAGAGATTCAGGGAGAGCATAAGGGAGCAATTGACAGGAATGGGGGAAATAAATACAGTAGAAGAAGAATGGGTAGCTTTGAGGGATGAAGTAGTGAAGGCAGCAGAGGATCAAGTAGGTAAAAAGACGAGGGCTAGTAGAAATCCTTGGGTAACAGAAGAAATATTGAATTTAATTGATGAAAGGAGAAAATATAAAAATGCAGTAAGTGAAACAGGCAAAAAGGAATACAAACGTCTAAAAAATGAAATCGACAGGAAGTGCAAAATGGCTAAGCAGGGATGGCTAGAGGACAAATGTAAGGATGTAGAGGCCTATCTCACTAGGGGTAAGATAGATACCGCCTACAGGAAAATTAAAGAGACCTTTGGAGATAAGAGAACGACTTGTATGAATATCAAGAGCTCAGATGGTAACCCAGTTCTAAGCAAAGAAGGGAAAGCAGAAAGGTGGAAGGAGTATATAGAGGGTCTATACAAGGGCGATGTACTTGAGGACAATATTATGGAAATGGAAAAGGATGTAGATGAAGATGAAATGGGAGATACGATACTGCGTGAAGAGTTTGACAGAGCACTGAAAGACCTGAGTCGAAACAAGGCCCCCGGAGTAGACAATATTCCATTGGAACTACTGACGGCCGTGGGAGAGCCAGTCCTGACAAAACTCTACCATCTGGTGAGCAAGATGTATGAAACAGGAGAAATACCCTCAGACTTCAAGAAGAATATAATAATTCCAATCCCAAAGAAAGCAGGTGTTGACAGATGTGAAAATTACCGAACTATCAGCTTAATAAGTCACAGCTGCAAAATACTAACACGAATTCTTTACAGACGAATGGAAAAACTAGTAGAAGCCAACCTCGGGGAAGATCAGTTTGGATTCCGTAGAAATACTGGAACACGTGAGGCAATACTGACCTTACGACTTATCTTAGAAGAAAGATTAAGGAAAGGCAAACCTACGTTTCTAGCATTTGTAGACTTAGAGAAAGCTTTTGACAATGTTGACTGGAATACTCTCTTTCAAATTCTAAAGGTGGCAGGGGTAAAATACAGGGAGCGAAAGGCTATTTACAATTTGTACAGAAACCAGATGGCAGTTATAAGAGTCGAGGGACATGAAAGGGAAGCAGTGGTTGGGAAGGGAGTAAGACAGGGTTGTAGCCTGTCCCCGATGTTGTTCAATCTGTATATTGAGCAAGCAGTAAAGGAAACAAAAGAAAAATTCGGAGTGGGTATTAAAATTCATGGAGAAGAAATAAAAACTTTGAGGTTCGCCGATGACATTGTAATTCTGTCAGAGACAGCAAAGGACTTGGAAGAGCAGTTGAATGGAATGGACAGTGTCTTGAAAGGAGGATATAAGATGAACATCAACAAAAGCAAAACAAGGATAATGGAATGTAGTCTAATTAAGTCGGGTGATGCTGAGGGAATTAGATTAGGAAATGAGGCACTTAAAGTAGTAAAGGAGTTTTGCTATTTGGGGAGCAAAATAACTGATGATGGTCGAAGTAGAGAGGATATAAAATGTAGGCTGGCAATGGCGAGGAAAGCGTTTCTGAAGAAGAGAAATTTGTTAACATCCAGTATTGATTTAAGTGTCAGGAAGTCATTTCTGAAAGTATTCGTATGGAGTGTAGCCATGTATGGAAGTGAAACATGGACGATAAATAGTTTGGACAAGAAGAGAATAGAAGCTTTCGAAATGTGGTGCTACAGAAGAATGCTGAAGATTAGATGGGTGGATCACATAACTAATGAGGAAGTATTGAATAGGATTGGGGAGAAGAGAAGTTTGTGGCACAACTTGACCAGAAGAAGGGATCGGTTGGTAGGACATGTTCTGAGGCATCAAGGGATCACCAATTTAGTATTGGAGGGCAGCGTGGAGGGTAAAAATCGTAGGGGGAGACCAAGAGATGAATACACTAAGCAGATTCAGAAGGATGTAGGTTGCAGTAAGTACTGGGAGATGAAAAAGCTTGCACAGGATAGAGTAGCATGGAGAGCTGCATCAAACCAGTCTCAGGACTGAAGACCACAACAACAACAACAGCCTCAAGTTCCAGCCAAATGGCGATCTGTTGTAAATTTCCGTTATGCATTATCATGGAAAGATCGATGAAAATACGGACTTTTGGAAAATGCCAGAAGTTATAGTGTTCTACTAAGATACAAATGTGGAAGAGAGACAGTTATGTAGTAACTACAGCATTGTCAGGAGAATAAGAAGATGGCCATTAACAGTGTCTGCTCTGAATTCATATATCCTACACACACTGAGCTCTGGTAATAAAGCTGCAAGGGTTGAATTTCTGAAGAATGCCTAAAATGGTTCTTACATACATCAAAATTTGTGATTATAAAAAATAAAGCTTTATCTAGCAGGGAGAGGAATTGGTGGTCAGCATGCTATCATGTGAAGAAAAAGACCAGCTACTTCTGCCTAGTAAAAGAAGGTGTCACATATAGCCAAGTGGTAGCAAGCATATCACTGTGCGAGCGAGACTTGTTCGAAGCATGTATGGAGGGGAAAAAAAAAAAGACCCACCACACTAAGTTGATGTGATCTGCATGTCCCGTGAAGATGACAACAAAGGGTGAGCATCATATACTATGTAACGTGTAATATACTGTATCTCTGATCTCTGTCTTGAAAGATTACTTGAATTTCATATTCAAAAATCAATTATTTGGAAATAAATGATGAACAAAATATCACTGAAATGCTTATCCTTTTAAAAGGGAATAAAAATGTATATTCTAAATAATTATCTTGTGTAATTTTGGTATATTGTATTCTGCTTTGCATTTTAGTTTTGAGTCAAACAGACCTGATGCAATGGTTTGTGTATCAAAATATCATGCAAGGGTTAATACCTCAATGTCTGACAAACTGTTTTTTGAAATCATGAACTGGTAGCACCTATATCTACATACATACTCCGCATGACACCATATAGAATGGTGGATGATACCTTGTACCACTACTAGTCATAACCTTTCCTGTTCCACTCGCAAGCAGAGAGGGGGGAAAAAATGACTGTCTATATGCCTCTGTGTAAAACGTAATTTTTCATATCTTTGTGATCTGTACATGAAATGTATGTTGGCGGCAGTAGAACAATTCGGCAGTCAGCTTCAAATGCCAGTTCTCTAAATTTTCCTAACAGTGTTCCTTGGAAAGAACATTGCCTTCCCTCCACGGATTCCCATTTCAGTACCCGAAGCCTCTCCGTAACACTTTCGTGTTGTTCAAACCTAGCTGCCATCCTTTGTATTGCTTCTACGTCTTCCTTTATTCTGACCTGGTCCAGATCCTGAACACTAGAGCAATAGTCAAGAACAGATTGCACTAGCATCCTATAAGTGGTATCATTTACAGATGACCTACACTTTCCCAAAATTCTCCCAGTACACCAGTCAACCATTTACCTTCCCTAACACAATCCTCACACACTCGTAGATTTAAGTCATTTGGCAAAGTTACATCCAGATATTTAAACGAAGTGACTGTGTCAAGCTGAACTCTACTAAAGCTTTATCTGAACATTTCTCGTTTGTTTTTTCTACTCATTCACAGTAACTTACATTTTTTCTCCTTTAGAGCTAGCTGAATTCAATCACACAGACTAGAAATTTTGTCCAAGTCATCTTGTATCCTTCTACAAGTCACTCAACTTTAATACTTTTCTATACACCACAGCATCATAACAAACAACCACAGGTTAATACTCACCTGTCCGCCAGATCGTTTACGTATATAGAAACTAATAGTAGTCTTATCACACTTCTCTGAGACACTCCTGACAATATGCTTGTCTCCAATGAACACTCGCTGTTGAGGACAACATACTGGGTACTGTTACTTAAAAGTCTTTGAGCCGCTCAACATCTGACATTGGTGATCTGTACCTTCCCTCCGCATCGTATTACACTTCCAGGAAGTTGCGGAACTCCTGTATCCAGTAAGCGCTGGCTTATACTGGTGTGAGGTTGTCATTGTCCACCCACTTATCTCAAGGGCTCCAAGTAGCTTTGGTGATGGGGCTATCTGTAAAAAGTGAAAGGGACTGTCTTTACTCTATTGATGTTTATGGTCAAACTTTTAAGTTTCTTGCTGTCATCTTCCTTTTCTGTCTCCTCCTCATATTCACTACTGCTACCAGGGTTAGGCTAGTAGAGACAAAGTGTTTGGGGGTTGGCCTGTCTCTGAGGACCAATCACGATGTCTCCCTCACCTATACTCAGTGTATGCAATGTCATTTTTCACCACCTGTTGTACAGTTTTTACCCATTCTCTCCTCACTATTTCAGACACCCTTCTCAATTTTCTTCTTTAAGTTGCATGTCTAAAGTTAGATGAACCTTTTTAGTTTGTTTGTAGGTACAGTTATGAATTTCTTATTAATTATCTGGAGTACTTCATGGAAGGGCCCTCTCCATGGGCTTGTTAATTTCTTTGACCTCCCTCTTTTCATGCTTTAGTCATGTAGTAATACTTTGTTCTCAGCCTTACATTCTTTGGGATTTTGTGTGCGATCGTAGTATTCCTTGTTCCGTTCCCTACATTCCTTATTAAAACTTCTTGTCACCTAATGCATCTGGCACATCCCTTCAATTCTGTAACGTAATCTTCATAGTTGCATTTTGGCAAAATTCCACTGTAGGATCCCGAGAATGTTGTAGGCTCTACTGAAAAACAGCTCGAATGGGGTGAAGCCAGTTGAGGAATCTGATACTGTATTATATAAAAGGGTGGCAAATTCTGGAAAACTAGCTAAAGATGAATAGTGCTTTATGCTTTCACCCGACTAATATGAGGTTGCGAACATTAAGAAACTGTCGATTTCAAGCTAGCTTTATGCAAATTGTGGGAAACGTACCATCTATAAAGCAAACAGCCCCAACACAGAATAAAAAGGCCACGAGTTGATGAGCAGGACACAGTTCAACAGTTTCTGCCAGCAGACGAGCCAAAAAATGTTCAGATGTGTGTGAATTCCTAAGGGACCAAACTGTTGAGGTCATTGGTCCCTAGACTTACACACTAATTAAACTAATTGTGCTAAGAACACCACACACACCCGTGCCCAGGGGAGAACTCGAACCTCTGGTGGGAGGGGCCGCGCAATCCGTGACACGGTACCTCAAACCTCACAGCCACTCCGCGTGGCAGCAGACGAGCCTCGAGTGTCCATCAGCCGACAGCAGAAAATTATGACTGAAAGAATTCTTTAAATTAAGCTTGTACACTAAAAAGGACTTGCATCCTTGCTGGTACATACCGCTGAACTGTCAAAAGTTAGTCTGCTCTTTGACACGTTCACATAAACTTGCAAAGAAGCACTAAAATCAGACCAAGTTACCAACCCAGAAGCTTGTTTCTTCATTTCTACCTCCCTAGCCTGATACCACAGTCTTCTGTACTGTCTCCGACCATATAGACCAGATAAAACTCGCCTAGACCCTGACGCTGACTTATTCCCTTGCACAACGGCATTCACATGCCAATGAGACGGTAGA